>NC_042984.1:37148520-37448520 GCF_901001165.1 Salmo trutta
CAGCATCTTGTTCACTCACAACAGTCTTTGTTTTACTGCAAAACTGGTTCAATAAAATCGGAGGAAGCATCACTGACTGTCTGGTAGTGGATTTCTACCACCCCTCTCCTACCCCCCCCCTCCATTCCCCTATTTCCTCAGCTCTGGATTTTTCCTTTCTTCTCTTTGCTTTCTCCTCTTTCTCGTCTTTCCTATCCCCTCTCACTCATCACCCCTTTCCTCTCTTCTCTCTCTTCTCTTTCCTCTCTCCTCGTCCCCATTGCCTCTTTTTTCTCCCCTCTGTCTTTTCCAGCATCCTGTTTATTACATGGCCTGGCTTGGATTAGTGCTCCTCGCCATTCGCAGACTTCTTAATGCAGCTAAACTTAGCCTGTTTGTATGTGTGTGCGCGTTTCATGCCAAGAGTCTGGAGAACAGGGCAATGTTTCAGCCTCCTCTAGGTCAAAACTTTTACATATAGCAATCTATAACGACCTAGAGAAACGTTGGGACCAATTCCATTTAAATTAAGTTACTGAGTTAGAATGGAACCAGCCCCGGTGTATGACAGACCACAGGTGTCAGAGGTCAATAGAGTGATAATATGGCTCTCAATCCTCTGCACCCAGAAGCTTTACTCCCCTACTCCCACCCTCTGCCTCTCCCAGCACTGCCCCCTTGCTGCCTGCCCCCAAACTTGACCCTGAACACTGCCTGTCTTTAGCCCTCATCAACCCTCCATCCTCAAGACCTAACCTCCAGCAGCACTGCCAAGCACCAACCCCCTGTAGAAATGAATGAGTGATCTCTATGGCCCACCCATCCATCACCACCTCTCTCTCTGACTTCCTTCTGGTGTCACATTGTTTTATGTCCCTACAGGCTCCACTGTTACCTCATCAGACTGATGAAGAAAAGGAACAGTTCTGTTTATTTGCTTCCCCCCAGAGTTTGACACTTGATGACCCCATACATATACACACTCACAATTATGCCGCAGACACATACACACACTTGCTCCTCTACTCTGAGCTGCTCTAAGCTGGACATAGGGAGACCTGCCCTCTGGTGGTGATGATCATGTGTGTGTGTGTGTGTGTGTGTGTGTGTGTGTGTGTGTATCTGTGTGTGTGCGTGTGTGTTTTGTGTGTAATATGAGCTCAACGGTCCTTGTCCTTGTACTTTCGGTAGGCCAGACATTCACAATGACATTGGTCGTGTCCAAATAACCCTACTTGCGATCTAAATAGCAGGCATTTTGGGTATACAAAAATAGAACATTTTACAGTATGTGACATTTAGAAAATGTAGTATGCTTTAAATGCCAGGATGTCATACTCTTTTTCGACTTTTCAACTAGTAGAATTTGCTGCACATTTCTGAGGAAGAGAATCGCCTTTCCTGACTCACAACAGTTGATGATCAGTGAAGGCACTGTACCAAAATGAACCAATGGTGGGAATCAACGCAACCGCGCATTAGATGAAGTATTCTCAGTATGGATGAGCCTAGTATGTTAAAATGTGTTGCTTTCTGCACTCGTTTGCACTTAAGAGTACGTTATAAATAGTATGTAGTACGATTAGTACACAGTATGCAGTTGAAGTAAATAGTAGGCAAGCCAGATTTCAGACAAGACCAACTGACTCTACTTCGTCCAGTTGGTCTGAATGAAAGTAATGCGGCCTCTTTTTCATTGCTGGTATTAAAAGGAGCATGAGACTTTAGATAACAATCCTCTTAATTCACACGTTCACTTTCATATGAAATTTGTGTTATCAGCTTTCAGTGTGTGGGCAAGTTAGATCTTAGCCAATCAGAAGCCATCATACTGTGTGTGTGTGTGTGTGTGTGTGTGTGTGTGTGTGTGTGTGTGTGTGTGTGTGTGTGTGTGTGTGTGTGTGTGTGTGTGTGTTTACCTTTTAAAAGTGATTTCCAAATTTTTTTTTTATCAACATGCTAAATATACTGTAGAAACACAACGATTCACATAAAGGTGAGATAGCCCCCTAGAGAGTCTAAGGAATGTGAATACTGAGACAGCCAAGGACAAAAGAGTAAAGGGCAATTTTAATGTTCTTGGAATACACTCCATATCTATTTGTCAACAAGAATGAATTCATTGAATATCAAATCAAATATATATTCTGGGTGCTAATTTGTTGTAATTTTGTCTGTATTTCTTTGCATCAGAGGCTAAATGAATCTTCATTGTTACCGCTGTGGTTAAGAACAGGAAACTAAACCTATAGCAGACAGAGAAACACGTGTACACACCCGTACACACACACCCACCCCTCTTAACATTTTAAAGGAAGTGTGTATTTCCAGGTTGTGAATGTGAAACAACATGACTACTCAACATGACAGATGTGGTGATCAGGGGGCTATTTCAGCAATAATGCACGAGGAGGTGTGGTATATGGCCCAACATACAACGGCCAAGGGCTGTTTTTAACACGACGCAACTTGGAGTGCCTGGATACAGCCCTTAGCCGTGTTATATTAGCCATATACTACAAACCTCTGAGGTGCCTTATTTCTGTTATAAACTGGTTAACAACGTAATTAGAGCAGTAAAAAGAAATGTTTTGTCATACCCGTGATATACCACGGCTGTCAGCCAATCAGCATTCACTGCTCGAACCACCTAGTTTATAATGCACATTCATTTCATGGGATAGGGGGGTCCCCTCAATCCAATCTGAGGGGCTTCTTCTGTCAAACTCTCTCCACTCCTCTCATCTCAGTACCTCTCCACACAGACTGGGCGAGGATAGAGAGGCATAATTTCTCACAGGACAGCTTTTAACTACTAGAAATGTATTTCAATGTTTTCAGTTACTTTCAACCAAGCTATGGGTCGTTCACTGCAGTGAATATCGGATAAATATTTAATAAATTGATATACAGTCATTTGATAAATACCTCCTCTCTCTTTTAATGTCATTTTACGATGTCTTTTTAATGGGCTACAATCATATTCATGATTTATGTATTGCGACCCGGAGAGTTCCACAACCCTTTCATGAAAATATTATTTAGCTACTCATCCTGAAAGAGGACGACGGTGGTGCACGCTCCATCCACCGCATGACGAAGGCAAAGGGAAAGCCTAGGCTACTCAGTCATGAGGAAAAGAAACTGCTCTGATAGTTATGCCTAACTAATAACTAATAATACATAACTTCAGATCAGTAGCAGTGGGTGGGTCAAATCACTAAGGATTCCAAGCCAGTAAAAAAGCCATATTACAACCAACAGTATGTTGTGATCATTGCGTTGTTCTCTCTATAACTCATTTGTTCATACGCCGCTGTGATATGCAATAAGGCCGTGACAACAAAAAAGACAAGGAATGGGTTATAGAGAAAACAATGCAATTATCACAACGTACTGTACAGTAGGTTGTAATACGGCTTTATTTTACCGGCTTGGCTTCCTCAGTGATTTTATCCACACACCACTACTGGCACACATCTCAACTGCTGCTACCAGACTCTTACTACACTGCTCAATTTATACACTTGCCCCCAGCCCCCTTCCCCAATTGTGCCTTCCTGTAATACTTATGCTAAAATATTTATTCTATTCTACTGGGCCATTTACTATATGTTCGTATTCTTTGTTTTTTACTATTTCTCACGGTTGTTGCATCGTCAAGAAGGAACCTGCAAATAAGCATTTAGTTGGATGATTTGTATACCATGTGTGTCCTGTACGTACGACTAATAAAACTTGAAACATTTTATGAGATCAGTTGTTTCAGACATGGGCTATCACCGCATGCAATAACGGACAGTACTGTATAATGTTCTACAAGACATCTCCTAGTCAAATCATTTGTTTTGCAAGTGCCAGCAATGGATTTGTTGATTTTTTTTTTTACTTCACAACTCGCTTTCTTTTCACTGTAACTTCACACCTCCCTGCACTCTGAGAGCTACCTGAGCCTATGGCATGTAGGCCTACAAATCTAGTCGGAAACTGAAAGTATTCTAACTTTAGCCCACTTACTTTCATTTTCGTCTTGAAAGGCGTCCAACAATGCGTGGTGATTACTTTCATGGGCACATTTAGCTATAATTTAACTAAAATAAATAGTTGAAAAGATTGATATAGCCTTATTGAAACAAATACATGTTGTTTTTGCCTGTTAGTCTACAGTAGGTACATGTACAAAGGGGATCATGTGATTGTGAATTGGCCTACTTGTGGTCTGTACATGTCCAATAACAACTTTGAATATTTTTTTTGAAGTGTTCATTTAAAACGTATTTTCAAGATGGAGAAGGCAGGCAAGAACATGCATCTGAGAGAGTGGCTGATAGCGCAGATAGACAGTGGAAAGTACGCAGGACTCATCTGGGAGAACCAGAACAAAACCATGTTCAGGATCCCATGGAAACATGCGGCAAAGCAGGACTATAATCAGAATGAAGATGCAGCACTTTTCAAGGTTAGAATGTTTATTGTTTCTAGCCTATTTTGCATTTGTATTTATTAGGGATCCCCATTAGCTGCTGCCTCAGCAGTTACTCTTCCTGGGGTCTGCATGGGTTATGCATGGGTGCCCTAGTAGTTTAAACAGACAGCTCGGTACATTCAGCTTGTCAACACTTCTTACAAAACAAGTAGTGATGAAGTCAATCTCTCTTCCACTTTGAGCTTTGAGAGATTGACATGCATATCATTAATGTTAGCTTTCCGTGTACTTTTAAGGGCCAGCCGTGCTGCCCTGTTCTGAGCCAAGTGCCATTTTTCGAAGTCCCTCTTTATGGCCCCAGACCACACTACTGAACAGTAGATTAGGTGCGACAAAACTAGGGCCTGTAGGACCTGCCTTGTTGATAGTGTTGTTAGGAAGGCAGAGCATCACTTTATTATGGACAGACTTCTGCCCATCTTAGCTACTGTTGTATCAATACATTTTGACAATGACAGTTTACAATTTACCTTTATTTAACTAGGCAAGTCAGTGAAGAACAAATTCTTATTTTCAATGACAGCCTAGGAACAGTGGGTTAATTGCCTTGTTCAGGGGTAGAACAACATATTTCTACCTTTTCAGCTTGGGGATTTGATCTTGCAACATTCCAGTTACTAGTCCAACACTCTAAACACTAGGCTATCTTCCACCCCAAATCCATGGTTACTCCAAGCAGTTTAGTCACCTCAACTTGCTCAATTTCCACATTATTCATTACGAGATGTAGTTGAGGTTTAGGGTTTAGTGAAGGATTTATCCCAAATACAATGCTTTTAGTTTTAGAAATATTTAGGAATAACATATTCCTTGCCACCAATTCCTAAACTCAAAGCCAGTGGCATGTAATTAGTAAAGATTGAAAAAGTAAGGGGCCTAAACTGTTAACCTGGGGAATTCCTGATTCCACCTGGATTATGTTGGAGATGCTTCCATTAAAGAATACCCTCTGTGTTCTGTTAGACAAGTAATTCTTTACCCACTATATCGCAGGGTGTGTAAAGCCATAACACCTACGTTTTTCCAGCAGCAGACTATGATCAATAATGTCAAAAGCTACACTGAAGTCTAACAAAACAGCCCCCATAATCTTTTTATATTCAATTTATCTCAGCCAATAATCAGTAATTTATGTAAGTGCTGTGCTTGTTGAATGTCCTTTCCTGTAAGCGTGCTGAAAGTCTGTTATCAGACTTTGTTTACTGTGAAATAGCATTGTATCTGGTCAAACACCATTTTTTCCAGAAGTTTACTAAGGGTTGGTAACAGGCTGATTGTTCGGCTATTTGAGCCAGTAAAGGGGGCTTTACTATTCTTGGGTAGCGGAATGACTTTTGCTTCCCTCCAGGCCCGACGGCACACACTTTCTAGTAGGCTTAAATTGAAGATATGGCAAATAGGAGTGGCAATATTGTCCGCTATTATCCTCACTAATTTTCCATCTAGATTGTCAGTTGGTGGCTTGTCATTGTTGATAGACAATACTTCTTTTTTCACCTCTTCCACATTCACTTTATGGAATTCAAAAGTACAATGCTTGTCTTTCATAATTTGGTCAGACACACTTGTGCAGAGTCAGGATGTGTAGTGTCAGCATTTGTTGGTGGCATGCCTAAGTTTGCTTATCTTGATTACAGTTATGTTCTTGCATGTTTGTCTAGGTACATGTGCAAAGAGGGATCAAAAACATAACTCTTAACTTATTTTACACATTATTTGTACAACATCATCAAATAGAGACCCCCAGAAGATCCATGCAAAATCAAACTTGTGCTGTGATGTGGCAAAATGTTGTCCAATTCAATGTAGATTGATCAATGTTATTGATATAGACCAAATTAATGCATTGATTTGGATGTGTGTAAAATACTGTTCTCAGATTTTATTTAACAGAATTTAGATGTGTACGAAAATGTTTTTTTTTGTTTGATGCTGGAATGGAATGTTCATATTCTGTATATTTATATTTGACTGTGATATTTGGTGGTCTCACCTACTGTAGCTATCTTAAGATAAATAAATGCACTTGCATAAGTCACTCTGGATAAGAGCATCTGCTAAATGATTAAAATGTCAAATGTAAATGTTATACATCATGTAGATCTCAAAGTACATAGTACATATTAGTCTCATAGTACATATTCTTTTTGTAATACATTTTTTGAATATTGATGTCACAATGTATAATTTGTTAAATATGACTGTGTAAAACCTAGCACTACTACTTATTTCTCTGAGAGTGAGGCAGATATATAGGATTTTGCAAATGCTGAAATGAAACCATCTAGTGATTTTAAAAGGAAAGGGGATACCCAGTCAACTGAATGCATTCAACTGAAATTGGTCCTCCGCATTTCATCCAACCCCTCTGAACCAAATACGTCTGTCATTGCCATGCCTTGATTAGCTGATTTACCAACATATCTGAAAATGGATATATAGTATTTTGGAATGAAACTCGTGCTTACACTCAGTCATCAGTGTAAGCCACCAACTTATTCTTTATGTTTTATTTGGCACTCATATGCACTCAAATGCTTATTCATATTGTGTGTATCTGTGTGTGTGTGTGTGTGTGTGTGTGTGTGTGTGTGTGTGTGTGTGTGTGTGTGTGTGTGTGTGTGTGTGTGCGTGTGTGTGTGTGTGTGTGCATGCATACCTTTATGTGTTGTGTTTCCATCTACCAGGCGTGGGCAGTGTATAAGGGGAAGTATCGAGAGGGGAGGGACAAGGCAGACCCCACTTCCTGGAAGACTCGTCTCCGCTGTGCCCTCAACAAGAGCACAGACTTCCAGGAGGTCCCAGAGCGCAGCCAGCTGGACGTCTCCGAGCCCTACAAGACCTACCATATCCAGGTAGAGACAGAGACAGGCAGATACTCAGGTACCAGTAGCCTCCATTTTCAGTCTTCTCATGAAGCACGGGTCTAGAGAGCTCAGAGCCCTTTATGGGTTTAAAGTGTGAGTAATTACTCTCAAACCCTACTTCTCGCTCTCTCAGAATCTCCTGAAACTGAGAGTCAGGTGATAATCCAGACCAGGAGCTCCAGTGCTCACCTGAGGAACACCATCACACACCATCCACAGGTAACACAACGGTTTTGTTTTCAATGCTGTATGACAGGTGCATAGTTGCTGCCATCTAGAGGACACCTTTTGCAATAACTTTACATAACGTAGGGATGAGGTTTGCACACTTGCACTGAATGTTCCTTAACAAGTCAGATGATTTGCTGTGAATATGTGTTTCCCCTCAGTTTGGCTGCCATAGGGAATCAGAGGAAAGGGATGGAAGAGTCAACCCCAGTGGTCAGTATCAGCCTCCATGTATGTGTGACTGGTAGCTGAATCACTGAACAATGTCGAATTAGATATGATATGTGTTTGTGTTCTCTCCCGTCAAGGGGGTTTGGACCATGTATACTACTGTTCCAACACAGGGACTCCCCAGATGGACAGCTCTGCTCCCTTCTCCATGTTCAGTCCCACACCACAGATCTCTGGTGAGACAATACACTGCAGAGTTATTCAAATTTGAGTGTGTTAATGCTTGATTAATTGATTGATTGATTGAAGGCCCAATGCAATCAAAAACGTGATTTTCCTGTGTTTTATACAGTACCAGTCAAAAGTTTGGACACATCTACTCATTCAAGGGTTTTTCTTAATTTTTACTATTTTCTACATTGTAGAATAATAGTGAAGACATCAAATCTATGAAATAACACGTGGAATCATGTTGTAACCAAAAAAAGTGTTAAACAATTATTTAATATTTTAGATTCTTCAACGTAGCCACCCTTAGCCTTGATGACAGCTTTGCACAATCTTGGCGTTCTCTCAACCAGCTTCACCTGGAATGCTTTTCCAACAGTCTTGTAGGAGTTTCCACATACGCTGATCACATGTTGGCTGCTTTTGGTCAAATAGCCCGTCCACAGCCGGGAGGTGTGTTGGGTCATTGTCCTGTTTAAAAGCTATTGATAGTCCCACTAAGTGCAAACCAGATTGGATGGCGTATCACTGCAGAATGCCATCGAACCTCCTCCTCTATGCTTCACGGTGGGAACCACACATGCAGAGGTCATCCGTTCACCTACTCTGTGTCTCATAAAGACAGGGCAGTTGGAACCAAAAATCTCAAATTTGAACTCATCAGACCAAAGGACAGATTTACACCGGTCTAATGTCCATTGCTTGTGTTTCTTGGCCCAAGAAAGTCTCATCTTATTTTTATCCTTCAGTAGTTGTTTCTTTGCAGCAATTCGACCACAAAGGCCTGATTCACAGTCACCTCTGAGCAGTTGATGTTGAAATGTGTCTGTTACTTTAACTCTGTGAAGCATTTATTTGGGCTGGAATTTCTAAGGCTGAGGTAACTCTGGGTCTTCCTTTCCTGTGGCGGTCCTCAGGAGAAACAGTTTCATCATAGCGCTTGATGGTTTTTTCAACTGCACTTGAAGAAATTGTATTGAAATGTTCCAGATTGACTGCCCTTCATTATAACGTTTCAGGTAAGACCCAAGTGCAGACTGTGTTGAAGTAACAATGTTTATTACAGCAACAGGGGCAGGCAAACGACAGGTCAAGGCAGGCAGGGGTCAATAATCCAGAGTAGTGGGGCAAAGGTACAGGACGTCAGGCAGGCTCAGGGTCAGGTCAGGCAGAGGTCGGTAATCCAGAGTAGGGGCAACGGTACAGGGCAGCAGGCAGGCTCAGGGGCAGTCAGAGTGGTCAGGCAGGCGGGCTCAGAGTCAGGACAGGCAAGGGTCAAAACCAGGAGGGCGAGAAAAAGAGAGACTTGGGAAAAGCAGGAGCTGAGAAAAACGCTGGTTGACTTGACAAACAAGACAAACTGGCAACAGACAAACAGAGAACACAGGTATGAATACACAGGGGATAATGGGGAAGATGGGCGACACCTGGAGGGGGGTGGAGACGTTCGCAAGGACAGGTGAAACAGATCAGGGCGTGACATTCATGTCATAAAGTAATGATGGACTGTCGTTTCT
The DNA here is from genome assembly GCF_901001165.1 of Salmo trutta. Classification (NCBI taxonomy): domain Eukaryota; kingdom Metazoa; phylum Chordata; class Actinopteri; order Salmoniformes; family Salmonidae; genus Salmo; species Salmo trutta. The sequence goes on from NC_042984.1 coordinate 37,157,997, forward strand.
CTTTGCTTTTTTGAGCGGTTCTTGCCATAATGTGGACTTGGTCTTTTACCAAATAGGGCTATCTTCTGTATTCCACCCCTACCTTGTCACAACACAACTGATTGGCTCAATTGCATTAACCTGATGTGAACACCTGCTCCAATAGCCAATGATGGGCGTGGCGCGAATTACAAATTCCTCAAAAATACAAAAACTTCCATTTTTCAAACATATGACTATTTTACACCATTTTAAAGACAAGACTCTCCTTTATCTAACCACACTGTCCGATTTCAAAAAGGCTTTACAACGAAAGCAAAACATTAGATTATGTCAGCAGAGTACCCAGGGCTAGCTATTTAGACACGCAGCAAGTTTAGCACAAACCAAAGTCAGATTTACTATAAGAAAAATGTTATTACCTTTGCTGTTCTTCGTCAGAATGCACTCCCAGGACTTCTACTTCAATAACAAATGTTGGTTTGGTCCCAAATAATCCATAGTTATATCCAAACAGCGGCGTTTTGTTCGTGTGTTCAAGACACTATCCGAATGGTAAAGAAGGGTGACGAGCACGACGCATTTCGTGACAAAAAAAGTCTAAATATTCCATTACCGTACTTCGAAGCATGTCAACCGCTGTTTAAAATCAATTTTTATGCAATTTTTCTCGTAAAAAAGCGATAATATTTCGACCGGGAGTGGTTGTTTTCATTCAAAGAGAGAGAGAAAGTAAACATGGAGTCGACTCGTGCACGAGCCTTAGTCTCATAGTACTCTGACCGGCCACTATCCAAACGCGCTAATGTTTTTCAACCAGGGCCTGCAAAGCCGCGATTCAGCTTTTTGCTGCCTTCTGAGAGCCCATGGGAGCCGTAGGAAGTGTCACGTAACAGCAGAGATCCCCTGTATTGGATAGAGATAATCAAGAAGGCCAAGAATGGTCAGACAGGGTACTTCCTGTTTGGAATCTTCTCAGGTTTTGACCTGCCAAATGAGTTCTGTTATACTCACAGACACCATTCAAACAGTTTTAGAAACTTTGGAGTGTTTTCTATCCAAAGCTAATAATTATATGCATATTCTAGTTTCTGGGCAGGAGTAATAATCAGATTAAATCGGGTACGTTTTTTATCCGGCCGTGAAAATACTGCCCCCTAGTCATAACAGGTTAAACTGGTTACTACTCTGGCCCAGAAATGAGAATATGCATATTATTAGTAGATTTGGATAGAAAACACTCTGAAGTTTATACAACTGTTTGAATGGTGTCTGTGAGTATAACAGAACTCATATGGCAGGCAAAAACCTGAGAAAAAGTCAACCAGGAAGTGGAGGATCTGAGAATTGTAGTTCTTCTTTCTAGTCCCTTTCGAAACTACAGTATCTGTGGGGTTACGTTGCACTTCCTAAGGCTTCCAATGGCTGTCTAAAGCCTCCAGAAAGTGGTTTGATTCTCCTGTCACTGGGCAGAGTATAGGAGCTCAGTTACTGAGTGGTCTGCCTGGCAACAAAGGGATTGGATATGCGCGGTCACGCGAGCACGCTGTTCATTCTTTTTCTCCTTGAATGAATACGCTATTGTCCGGTTGGAACGTTAGAAATACCATAAAGATTGATTTTAAACAGCGTTTGACATGCTTCTAAGTACGGTAATGGAACATTTTGACTTTTTGTGTCTCGAATTGCGCTCGCGCGCTAGCCTTTGGATAGCGACCTGAACGCACGAACAAAATGGAGGTATTTGGACATAACTATGGATTATTTCGAACAAAAACAACATTTCTTGTGGAAGTAGCAGTCCCGGGAGTGCATTCTGACAAAGATCAGCAAAGGTAAGAGCATATTTCTAATACTAATTCTGAGTTTAGGTTGCCCCGAACTTGGCGGGTGTCTGTATAGCTTTCTGTGATGGCGAGCTATGTACTCAGAATATTGGAAAATGTGCTTTCTCCATAAAGCTATTTTAAAATCTGACACAGCGGTTGCATAAAGGAGTTCTGTATTTATAATTCTTTAAAAAATGGTTATGTATTTTGTCAACGTTTATGATGAGTATTTTTGTAAATTCACCGGAGGTTTTTGGTGGGAATACATTTTCTGAACATCACGCGCCAATGTAAAATGCTGTTTTTGGATATAAATAAGAACTTGATCGAACAAAACATACATGCATTGTGTAACATGATGTCCTAGGAGTGTCATCTGATGAAGATCGTCAAAGGTTAGTGCTTCATTTAGCTGTGTTTTGGGTTTTATTGACACATGTAATTGCTTGGAAAATGGCTGTGTGGTTATTTTGGTCTATGTACTCTGCTAACATAGTCTAATGTTTTGCTTTTGCTGTAAAGCCTTTTTGAAATCGGACAATGTGGTTTGATTAAGAAGAAGTGTACCTTTAAAATGGTGTAAAATAGAAATAGAAATTATTGGATTTTTGAGGTTTTGTATTTCGCGCCACGCTGTTCCATTGGATATTGGCTAGGCGTTCCGCTAGCGGAACATCTGTCCTCAACAGGAAAGAAATTCCACAAATCAAGTTTTAACATGGCACACCTGTTAATTGAAATGCATTAATGTAGTTGGTTGAGAGAATGCCAAGAGTGTCCAAAGCTGTCATCAAGGCAAAGGGTGGCTACTTTGAAGAATCTCAAATCTAAAATATATTTAGGTTTGTTTAACACTTTTTTAGTTACTACATGATTCCATATGTGTTATGTCACAGTTTTGATGTCTTCACTATTATTCTACAATGTAGAAAATAGTCAAAATTAATAATGAGTAGGTGTGTCCAACTTTTGGCTAGTACTGTATATTTTTCCGCACTGTGAGGTTGGAATAATACTGTGAAATTGTGAAAATTATGAAAATGCCCTTTAAGTGTAAGAGCTGTTGGAAAATACCCTGAAATTTATGTCTGTTTTGGTGGGATGGAGTTTTGGCCTGTCTGGTGACATCACCAGGCGATAAAAGAGAGTTCCAAACCTCACAGATAGTTTTGGCAAAATTGTTGCTTGAGAATTGCTCTTTCCTAAGAATCAATTTTTGTTTATTTTTTACCATTTTAATTGAAATCGATCACGGTAAGGTACTTAATTGTTACCCAGAAATGATTGGATATTGAGATAAAAAGGGTTGCATTTGGACCTTTAATTAGCGTGTGTGTTTGCATTGCTTTTGTCTGTGTTTGCGTGTGTCCAGACTTCCGTGTGCGGGTGTGTCTGTTCTACCAGGACCAGCTAGTAGTGGATGTGACCACCAGCACCCCAGATGGCTGTTTCATTCTACATGGTCAGATGCCCCTGGGGAACGAGAGGATCTATGGCCCCTGCACAGCCCAACAGGTCCCCTTCCCCCCTCCAGGGGTCATCCACCTGCCCCCCTGTATCGCTGAGGCCATGGGCCGCCTGCTGCCCCACTTGGAGAGGGGTGTCCTGGTGTGGGTGGCTCCAGATGGGGTGTTTATCAAGAGGTTCTGCCAGGGCAGGGTGTACTGGAGTGGCCCTCTGGCCCAGCACACAGACAGGCCCAACAAGCTGAACAGAGAGAGGACCTGCAAGCTGCTGAATACACCTGTATTTTTGAAGGGTAGGGGCTTCACTAATACAACTTCTGTGTAGCAAACAGATGTGATATGGTGAGGCAGTGAACCTGGCTCCCTATCAATCCCTCTCTTATTCTCTCTCCATCCTTCCCCTTCTGTCTCTCCATCCTTTTTAATTATCTATCTCTCCATCCTTCCCCTTCTGTCTTTCCATCCCCTTCTCTCTCTCCACCCCTCCCGTTCTCTCTCTCCACCCCTCCCGTTCTCTCTCCCCACAGAGCTCCAGGACTTTCTCAAGGGGGTGGGACCCAAACCTCGCTATGAGATTCACCTCTGCTTTGGGGAAGAGTTTCCCGACGCCAGCCCCCTGAAAACTAGGAAGCTGATCATTGCACAGGTGGCTAATGTAATGGGGTCAGGGGTCACTGTGGATTAGGGATTTCCTGTGCTACAGCAACTGAAACTTTGCCTAGTTTAGTGGGCCCATATTTACAGTATGTTGACTTTGTAATTATGTTTATAGTCTGTACAATGTTATTATATTGTTATATAGTATTAATATGAAAAAGGTTTTTCATTCTATCAATCCAGGTCTTTCCCTCCCATTTGAGCAGTAAACTGTATGTATTCTGCAGTAGCTACCAGCAGAGGTCCTTGCAGTCATAGTCAGTGACAATGTCTTCCTGTCTGTGTGTGTGTGTTGGTGTGCAGGTAGTGCCCCTGTTTGCTGTCAACCTACTGCAGAGGTGCCAGAGGTTTGGGCCATAAGAGAGACCATGCCTTCACACACACATCACCATGGGGGAGGAGGAAAAGGGTCAGTCACAACCCTCTCCCAGCACTGATGAGACCAGGACCCATCTCTGAGTAACCCCTTAGGAACATCCCCCCCGGTACCCTCCTGTCCCAGTCTAGCCAGCCATGATGAGGGGTGAGTCGAGTCTCGAGACACCCCCCAAAAATATCAAAATTTGGCTGCCTGTGTAAACACACTCATGGTTTTCTTAACATACAGCAATTGAAATATTGGTTTTATTTTGGGGTTTGACAATATAATCTACAGATAATGTAATCATTTTGCCAGTATACAGTATGTTTCATATCTTTCGTCAATATTTTCCTCATTTACATTGTGTGAGTAGAGTATGTTTGTACAGTATCTTATATAATGTGAAAAACGGCAGCAATTCATTCTTCCATTTACTTCATAATCAACTTGTGATTGAATTTTATGTGCAGCTAGAGTCTAGTAACTATATCAATGGTTTTATATCCATTGTGTGATGTATGGAACTGTGACAGACTTATAGACCTGCCTGTAGATCAGGTTAATCGTTACAAATCTTTAAACCACTAAAAATGATTGAAATAAGAAACGTTTTATCTTGTGCCATGTATTAAAAATGGTAGTATAAGTGCACACTGCTTGAATGCTCCCATAGTTTAATGGCAACGTTTCAGTCACCATCGGTCTTTGTCAGGAAAGATGCCATTATTATTAAATGTCATTGTATGGGAGTATTGGACATTGTTTTTTTTCATATGACATATGTCCCCTACATCTAAGATAGTACACATTGGCTGTGTGTTACAACACTTTTGATCATGCATGTATGGGGTATGAAGTCATTCAGTATAAATTTATAAAGCTTTTTTTAATTTTTATAGTTTCTAGCGAACATCATATAACAGACTCACAATTTCAAAAATATACAATTTTTATAGCTATAACATTTACAAAGAAAAAAAACAGGTAAGGTTTTTGTTTTTGAAAAAAACAAACAAACTAAAAAAAGTTGAAAAAACTAAAGTGAAAGAGTGTGCTGAATCAGAAAAGATACCCGTATCTGAGTTTTAAAATACTTTCAATCGTTTTTCCCTGCGCTCGAACATATACAGTACATGGAGAAAGAAAGGGGGACAGAAGGGGTACAGAGTACAGTACAGAGGGGTCAAGTGTGTGTTCACAAAGCATCGTGTTCCAACCTGTTATTAGCACCATTACTCTCCCGCCATTCCATCTTTTTTTTCTTTCTTTTTTTTAATGGAAAAACACTCTCAGGGTCAAGGCGAGGTGACACAGACCCACCTGTGTGGGAGAGGATTGTCTGTTACGCAATTTTCATTAGTGTTTTTCCTTTCGCTGAGATAATGTTAAGAACATATTGGAGGGCAATACCTTGGCGAACAAGAGATCAACATGACCCCCCCGGTAACGAGAATAGTAAAAAGGCAAAGAGTTGCTGATACATTCATTTACCTTGCCTGCCCAGACCCACTGACCGACGGACTGACTGACTGACTGACAGTCAAACTTCGTATCAGAAGAAGCGAGAAAATCTAAAACTGAGAACGCATTACGAAAGTGACAATCAGAGAGGTTGCATTAAATCGGTTTAGCATATTTATAGAACATCTGTAATGTAATATATAGTCATATATTTATATATATATATATCTCTCTCTGCGATAGACATCTTCAATAGAGCTTGCTTCCATAACCCTTATTGAAAACCGATACCCGGCAGAAAACACTGTCAGTAGGTAGACGTGTGGGACAACCATTACAAAAACAGTGTCTCACTGAACTTCTCATTCTGTCACTGTGGAGCTCTCTGGGAGTCCTCAGACAGCTACCTCTGTAAGAGGTGTGCTAAGCGGAGAGAGGGGAAAGAGGGATGAAGAAAGAGTGGTATAGGCTCGTACTTTGGGCAGCAGTGTGGACACAAGTAAAGTTGCATTGCTTTGTCCTTCCCTGCAACCCTGCCTTGTGGTCTCTCTACTGTGTGGCCATGTGGGTGCTCTAGAGACAAGGAGGGTGTGTTTGTGCTTCCATGTGTGTGTCTTTGTGTGTGTGTGTGTGTGTGTGTGTGTGTGTGTGTGTGTGTGTGTGTGTGTGTGTGTGTGTGTGTGTGTGTGTGTGTGTGTGTGTGTGTGTGTGTGTGTGTGTGTGTGTGTAAGCTCTACTGCCTCTTCCTATGCTTGGAGCCGTGAGGTAAATTGGTGATCTTGTCAGTCCCGGTAGCTTCGGTAGTTCCAGTAGGGGGTAGGAGGTCGGGGGCGGACCATCGCCTCTTGCGTGAGCGTGGCTGCTCCTGGGTGGAAGGGTCTGCAGGGGGCAGAGGAAGAGGAGGAGGGGCGAGAGCAGGGGAGGGATGAGAAAGAGGAGGAGGAGGGGGAGGAGGGGGCATATCTTCCCTGTGTGAGCTGGCGCCTGCCCTGGCCCGAGTGTGTGTGCGGTGGCCCCGGGGGGCTGTGCGTGTGTGTGAGTGTGTGTGTGTGCTAGGTGTGTGTGAAGGGGTGAGGGCCAGGCAGATGTCTCCCTCGCTGAGTTGACGGCAGGATAGGCCGTAGAGCTGGGAGGTTCTCTGGGGACAGCAGGAAGACCAGCCGCGGTCCCGCACGAAGAACGGGTACTCCACCAGAACTGTTAGTAACTCCTACACACACAGAACAACAACAACATATTCACAACAGTGCTAGGGATATACATCCTTTTTACTAAGGAGATTAATTTTAAATTATGATTTGAAAAATCATTGTTGTAAGCAAATTTGTCATATGTTAACATGTTTGAGTGATTGGAGAGGATTGCAAACGTTTGCTTATGTAGTGAATGACCAGTACCTTTATTATAATATATTGTCTAGAAGTGACTCAGATAGAGAATAGAAATCTAGAAGATAGATGAGCCCCTGACCTGAGTGTTGCGGTCTGTGAGGAGGACCTGCAGGTGGTGAAAGCCGTGTGTGTCGCTGGGGGCGATGAGCAGAATGGTGCACGTGCTCAGGTGGAACTCCGGGGAGGTGTTGGCACTCCTTAGGAAGTCCTCCGTCCTCAGCTCCTCCACGCGCTTTAGACGGCCCCCCACCAGCTCAATCAGAGATCCCTTGGCAAAATGAGGTAGGAGTGCTGGGGGGTTGTGGTGGTGGTGGGGGGCAGGGGGTGAGGTGGCCGTGAGGGGAAGGAGGGGGGAGGCGTGGGGACGTGAGTACTGCCGCCCAGGGGAAAGGTCTCCGCTGTCTTTGTCTCTGTCTCGTTCACTGTCTCTCTCCCGGTTGTCTCTGTCTTGTTCACATTTTCTCTCTATGTCTTGTTCTCGTCGTCTGTCTCGTTCTCTGTCTCGCTCTCGTTCCCTCTCTCTGTCGCTCTCTGTGACGTGGCTGTTGGGCTGCTCCTGGGGTGAGTGTTGTGAGTTCCTCATGGTGTGCAGGCCGTACTGAGGGCTGCCTGAGGGGCTGTACAGGGGGAAGGGCTGAGCCTGGGGGCTGAGGTGGCTGGGCTGTAGGGTAGAGTACATCGACCCCAGGGAGTAGTAGATCTGGGCCTTAGCCGGAGAGCTCCCCAGGGAGTCCAGGAGCTCCCCTCTCCCTGCCCGGGGGTCTGCCCGATGGGGCTGGGGCCTGCTAGGGATCAGGGTGAGGGTCCCAGGCTTTGGCGTCCCACGGGGGTCCCTGTCCTGCAGAGAGGAATGTGAGTCAGGGCCCTCCGGAGGTGGCGCTCGGGAATCTTGGAAAACCGCAACCGTCTGAGAACGTCCCATGGGATCCTCCTGGTGTCTCCGCCGCCCGTTGGCATGGGAACCATGGAGGCTGCCGCCCAACCTGGCCCTGCCGCTGGGTTCGTTCCCGTACTCTCCTGAGGGGGGCGCCACCCTGGAGGCAGAGGCAGTCCTGCTGCCCGGGCCGTCCAGCCCGTTGGGCCTCTTGCCCAGGTATCTGTGTCTGCCTTCTGTCATGGAGGTGTCAGGACGGTAGAGGGGGGGCTGGCTGAACAGGTGGGAGGGGGAGAAGAGAGAAGAGCTATAGTCCCTTCGTTCTGTGTTGAAATAGGACCACATCTCTCTGGAGTCAGCAGGGAAGGGGCTCTTGAAGGAGGAAGAAGATGAGCAGGGTGGAAGGGGAAGGGGGATTTCACCTCGGAGCCACCTGGAGTGATGGGGGAGTGGGGAAGGGAGAAGATCATCCCTCCAGGAGGGTGAGCCTGACCCCCTCCTCTCTCCTACTTGGCCTGGGAGGAAGGGAAGAGGGACAGAGGGGGTGTAAGGCAGGTGCCATGGCAGGGGGATACCAGGGGGTGGGAGGGGAGGTGGGGGAGAGGGTAGCAGACTGTGGGGGTTCGTCAGAGCCTCGTCGCTGCTCTCCCTGCACCCCTCATCTCTCCCTGAGCTGCCGACGGGCCGGGTCCTGAGGGGTGAGGCGGGCGGTTTGAACTCGTCCAGGAGGGGGCGCAGGTCAACCGAGCCCTGCCGGGATTCCCTCTTCTTGGGGGGGAGGCACTCTTTGCCGCGGTCGGGGCTGGGATTCATGGGTGGGCGCCAGCGGCGGCGGGCGGGGGCGGCTAGGTTACATGGGACTCACGGGAAAACGAGGGCCGCAGAGAGAGGGGAGGGCCTCGACACGACATCACTGTCAGATCACTGACACCCTAGCCCTGAACGACCTATCACCTACACAGAGAGACAGGGGGAAGAGGGGAGAGAGAGAGCGAACAAGAGAGGAGGGAGACGAAGGGAGGTAGCAGAGAGAAAGAGAAATTGAGTGAAGTGTGAACATCTCAGAGTGAAATGTGGACAGTCTGTCAGGCCTAGCTGTCAAGAGTTGTTAGGACTAAGCAGTCAGTCAGCTCTGATACCCACAAACAAGCAAACACCAGACACAGATTGAGGCAGAGTGATCTGCTGTGGAAATAGACAGAGAATGTTTATCTGGGGTACTCAAGTACTATTTGAAAAGGTCCGGTCATAATAATTTCCTTGGTGGCAAGGTCCAAATGGATATTCAAATCAAATCAAATCAAATTGATTTATATAGCCCTTCTTACATCAGCTGATATCTCAAAGTGCTGTACAGAAACCCAGCCTAAAACCCCAAATAGCAAGCAATGCAGGTGTAGAAGCACGGTGGCTAGGAAAAACTCCCTAGAAAGGCCAAAACCTAGGAAGAAACCTAGAGAGGAACCAGGCTATGAGGGGTGGCCAGTCCTCTTCTGGCTGTGCCGGATATTGTAATTTATTGTCAAAGTAACAAACCCCCCACCTTACAACCCATACGACTCCAAACTGTTCATACTGGTCCCATTCGTCATGTTGGCAGAGAAAATCTTTTTGAAGTTTTAAAGCAACTTTCCTGCAATTTGACATATTTTGCCATCGGGCAGAGAGAACATGTTGCAGTTTTTAAGCTCATTTACCATAGTTTATGTGTGTTCATATTATACCAGGGTCGAAGCCCGACTGAGTTCCTATTTTTTATTAGTAAGGACCCGTGGGTCGTATTGACCCCCTTCTGGGTCCGGGTCCGGACCTCGGTACGCCAGTTGAGTATGGCTACTGTAATCCTTTGGAGGTTGGCTTGCAAATACAACAATGCAGAATTTACTGAATTGAGCCTGGAGTCTCTGAGGTCAACAGAACTTCAGACAATCAACCCCCAACCCAATGAAACTTCAAGCTTACGAACTCCGGCTCAACACCTCCAGCTCAAGGGTGTCGTAGTTGCTACATATAATACATACGTTGCTGGTAATGTGGTGAGAAACTATCCAATTGACTGGTCTCATTCAAGAAGCACATGAACTCCCACAAGTGCTCTAAAAATACGGCATGCATTGTGCGAACAGTGCAGTTCGGAGGCAGTGCGGTATAGCTGTATAAACACACATGCTGTACACACTCCCAGCAGGATACCTTTCATCTCTCTCTCTCTGAGGATTAAATATGGAGATATGGTTTATACTATTCTCATGAACCGCCTCCCTCACACCCCTGCGGGCTGTTCCTCAATGTCCTATTTACTACTGCACGTACACACACACACACACATACACACACACGCACACACATGCATATATGAATGAAAAGAACACGGGGAAGCACGGAAACACATACACACCCCTCAGGCAGCTATGACTCTATCTCACTCCCCCAGCGATGGACAGAGCTGGTCACCATCCATCCTAAACTGAGAGGAACACTGTTGATATCGCCGCAGGAGGTGGTGTGTGTATCTTTGTGTGTGTGTGTTGATGTGAGATTGTAATTTGTTTCCTTGTATGTATCAGAGCTGAGCAGCCCTGCTTCATTCAGTGTGGAGCGCGTGGGAGTTCCCCTAATTCTTCTCCAAATGTTCTAAATGAGCTGCTTTGATGTGACGGCTCCACTTAGCACAGCTGTTCCTGCCGCCACCGTTACTGCCACCGCCGCACGCCACCCGCCGCCCGCCAGTCCTCCCCGCCACTCAACGCTCGGCTCGTCCGCACGCCTGTCTGCCCCGACTGAACCCTGCCAACTCTCCCCGTCCCGCTACGCCAAACTGTCGCCATGGAAACTGAGTCCACATAGGGAAGACAGGTTACATTGGGATATTCTCTCTGGGGAGAGCCGGGGGAACTGTCGCTCGTCACCTACTCAAAGTTCCACAAGAAAACACACTCTAAAAGAGGGTTGGAGCAGAGTGAAGTGGAGTGGAGTGTTCAGCTGTCTCAGTTGAAAGACTGCTGCTTTGTTCAATGTCAATCAATCACTCAATATGGACGAAAGATAAACTACTCCAGACATTGACTTAAGTGTTGAGGGGGTGGTTGGACAGTCTGGGATATACTGCAGGTTTAAATTGAGTAGAATGAATGGGAATTGAACCGATTTCTTTTGAAAAGCACAACAGACCTCCGTGGAAAATAAGAGCAGGTTTCTCTGGTGAAGCAACAGCATTTGTGACAATGCCACTTTGCAATTTAGCCCTTACATGTATTGATAAAGATTCAAAAGGGTACAGATAACACTAACATACTGAAAGAACTAAGGTATCCATGGGAATCCAACATGCAGAGGGCAACAAGTGAGATGTTTCACCCTGGAAAGTCCTGAAACGCCTCAGCCCTCAGTCCAACTCACCAGTTGCCCACTTCAACAAAATCAAACCTCTCCTGAGACCAAAGCAATTGTAAACTGTGAAATGGTATGTAGAGAATATTGTTGATGGACTGCTAGATATCAAAGTTTATCAGGAAGAAAACATGACTGCTCTCTGCTGTAGTACAGTGTTGGTTTGCTTGACAAATACACTCTCGGGGGCATGGTTGCAGTGAACAGTGTTCCACAAAATAACACGGTAATAAACATGTGCCAGCTAATCCCATCAACTGGAGCCACAAGGAGTAAAGAGGCCAAGTCAAGTCAGCTCCAATGTACCTGTCAGGCTTCCATCCCACAGCAGCGGCATGACAAGGGAATCATTTAGGCTGATTCTGATGCTCTCTGAGGAGAACCTTTGCAGATTCACTCTAAAGCTAAAGAAAAACTCCCTCACCTCCCACACAGTAGAGCTGATAAGGCACACACACACACACACACACACACACACACACACACACACACACACACACACACACACACACACACACACACACACACACACACACACACACACACACACACACAGCCTTATCTCATACCAGTGTGGTTCGATTCAAATAAACTTAAACAAATATCAACATGCTTTGATGTCATTGAGAAATGTATGAATTTCAGAAGATACATTTTGAAATATTGGGAAAAAATGCCTGAAATTCCTCTCATTCTCTCCTGCTTTCCATCACTCTTCTCCCTCTCCTCTTCACAGGACATAAAATCATTGTTGTATTAGTAGTGCCCTGTATGACAGTAAGACAGTCCCTCCATTCAGCATCTGACCACAGGGAGGACCCAGAATGACTCACAACTATTCTACCTCCGCCGTCGACAACTAGATCAACAGGTGCGACCACGCCGACATAAGATATACTGTATCTCCACTCTGAAACAACATCTGTATGAAACTCAAAGTCAACCCATTTAAATCCTTATCACAGATCTGATGTAAAAAGAGAGAGTAAAGCATTAACTACAAGGGTCAATTTGCTATGCAGCAACAAGTAGTCAAATTCGTGTACAGCTAAACAACATTTAGACATAAAAAGAGCGGTTTAGAACACAGACAACAGATGGGTTGATGGAGTTGCTTGTGATGTACAGTAACTGACCTTAGAGTGGGCTGTTGACCAGAGGGTTGTCCAGGTGTTGGTGGTCATACATGCTGCAGCCCTCCTGGGTTAAGAACCTCCAGGGGTTCAGGCGCCTATCCACAGGCTGCTTCCTACTTTACCTCAACAGCGCCAATAGAAACACCAACAACAGCTACCAGTCACACGATGCCACAGAGCTCCGTATAAGTGAGAAATAGCACCAGCAAGACCACTGAGAAGCTGCGAGCTTCTGTGTGTCAGTGTGTGTATGTGCGTGAGCGTCTAACTGAGACTGTGTGTTTGTGTGTGTGTAGGGCTGAGGAAATGAGTAATATCTAGCAGTGAGAAACATGTCTGCTATGCATCGCGCCACATAAGCAGACCAGTTGCTGCTACCGCCCACTCGCCTTACTCACTGTGAAAGGGATGGACACACAAAGACGTACACAAACACACACACATACACGTATGCACATGCGTACACACTACGATCCTCTTTCTCACACTTCTACACAAGTGTGTCTTGCCTTCAATAAGCAAGAGGGAAGAGAGAGGCAGACAGATAGTTGATGAGTGTGTTGACGAGAGACAATTGAGGGAAATGGGGGGGGGGTCTCATCCCACACACTCTCTCAGACCCAGGCTTCAGCTGCTGCTTCTGACTCAAAGCTAGATCTCACATCTCTCTCTGCCACACACACACACTGCCGAAGGCACACACACACACACACACACACACACACACACACACACACACACACACACACACACACACACACACACACACACACACACACACACTGCTGAAGGAGTGCATTGGAACACACAGTGCAATGATTCAACCCGTGAGAGTCTCATGATGCAGTATTGTTTAAAGGAGTTGCTGAACCATTGTGATGACAGAGATCAATGATGAAGCCCATTTAGTGTATGGGTTGAAAAAGCAGCCATTGAATAGTGTGGAGACCCTTACAAAAAAAAATACACAAAAAAACACGTGAGAAAAAAATACAAGTGGTTTTCTGACATACGTATGAACACATACTGTATGTATGAACAAATCACATGTGAAAAATGTGTCATGTGAAAAAAATAAGGGGGAAAAATTCACATGAGTCAGACACAGGGTTTTTGGTAATATGAACTTTCACATGAATTTACATTTTTCACATGACTCAGATACATGGTTTCCCAACATTTCACATATAGTATTCTGTTCCACATGTGTGCATTTGTAAAAAGCAGGATTAGATCCCAGGTCTCCCACAGGAGAAGACAATGTCTTGACCATTTGACCGACCCGGTGTTCCTCTTCCGATGTATACTTATTATCAATACTGACTGTTCAATTAGAAATAGGGCTGACAAACATTAAACAAATATAATAATAGCAAGATTTTTACATAAAGCGCCTCACAAGAATATTGACGTCTTGAAATGTTCCAAAGTAACATTCAAGTAACAGAAATCGGTTTTAATAATATATTTTTTTATTTTACCTTTATTTATCTAGGCAAGTCAGTTAAGAACAAATTCTTATTTTCAATGATGGCCTAGGAACAGTGGAACAGAACTGCCTTGTTCAGGGGCAGAACGACAGATTTGTACCTTGTCAGCTCGGGGATTCAATCTTGCTCTAGGCTACGCTGCCGCCCCATAATAATAAATGATTACATTTGTAAAGTGCTTTTCATTATACAAGAATAATCTTAAAGTGCACAAAATACTGTAGTAAATAGAAAAATAGTTTAAAAAACAAATATATCTAACCGTATCATGAAAGCAACAATCAAAGTCTTGGAGGAAAGTGTAGGCCAGTCTATAAAGCTAGCTAGCTACTTAGCTTGGCTACACTCATGTAAACGGCAAATCTCACTTGACCAAAAAACTCAACATTTTTGTCATTTAGCAGACACTCTTATCCAGAGCAACTTACAGTGGTGAATGCATACATTTCAGATTTTTTTTTTCTTTTGTACTGGTCCCCTGTGGGAATTGAACCCACAACCCTCACAGTACAAACACCATACTCTACCAACTGAGCCACACGATAACAAATGTTAGCTCTAGATTTTGAAGATGTAACCATTTCCCCACAAAAGGGCTTTATTACATACAGAAATACTCCTGTTTCATCAGCTGTCTGGGTGGCTGGTCTCAGACGATCCCAAAGGTGAAGAAGCCATATGTGGAGATCCTGGGCTGGCGTGGTTACACGTGAGTCAGGTTGGACTTAGTGCCAAACAATCTAAAACGACGCTTATTCTACAGAAATTATCATAATATTTTCTGGCAACAGTTCTGGAGGACATTCCTGCAGTCAGCATGCCAATTGTACGTGCCTTCAAAACAAATCTTGAGACATCTGTGGCATTGTGTGACAAAACTGCACATTTTACAGTGGCCTTTTATTGTCCCACGAACAAGATGCACCTGTGTAATGATCGTGCTTTTTAATCAGATTCTTGATATGCCACATCTGTCAGGTGGATGGATTATCTTGGCAAAGGAAAAATGCTCACTAACAGGGATGTAAACAAATTTGTGCAGAAAATGTGAGAGTAATAGGCTTTTTGCCCATATGGAAAATGTCTGGGATCTTTTATTTCAGCTCATGAAACATGGGACAAACACTTTATATTTTGCATTTATATTTTTGTTCAGTATAAATACTATTCGTCTGGAACTTCATGAAATGGGTTTCCATGGCCGAGCAGCCCCACACAAGCATAAGATCACCATGAACAATGCCAAGCGTCGGCTGGAGTGGTGTAAAGCTTTCCGTCATTTGACTCTGGAGCAGTGGAAATACATTCTCTGGAGTGATGAATCAAGCTTCACATTTGACAGTCCGACGGACGAATCTGGGTTTGACGGATGCTACTGTAGGAGAACGCTTCCTGCCCGAATGCATAGCGCCAACAGTAAAATTAGGTGGAGGAGGAATAATTTTCTGGAGCTGTTTTTCATGGTTTGGGATAGGCCCATAAGTTCCAGTGAAGGGAACCATTAACACTACAGCACACAATCAAATCAAATCAAATCAAATTTATTTATATAGCCCTTCGTACATCAGCTGATATCTCAAAGTGCTGTACAGAAACCCAGCCTAAAACCCCAAACAGCAAGCAATGCATGTGAAAGAAGCACGGTGGCTAGGAAAAACTCCCTAGGAAAAACTCCCTAGAAAGGCCAAAACCTAGGAAGAAACCTAGAGAGGAACCAGGCTATGAGGGGTGGCCAGTCCTCTTCTGCCTGTGCCGGGTGGATATTATAACAGAACATGGTCAAGATGTTAAAATGTTCATAAATGACCAGCATGGTCAAATAATAATAATCATAGTAGTTGTCAAGGGTGCAACAGGCACGTCCGGTGAACAGGTCAGGGTTCCATAGCCGCAGGCAGAACAGTTGAAACTGGAGCAGCAGCACGGCCAGGTGGACTGGGGACAGCAAGCAGTCATCATGCCAGGTAGTCCTGAGGCATGGTCCACAATGACATTCTAGACGATTCTATGCTTCCAACTTTTTGGCAACAGTTTGGGGAAGGCCCTTTCTAGTTTCAGCATGACTATGCCCCCATGCACAAAGTGAGGTCCATACAGAAATGGTTTGTCGAGATCAGTGTGAACACCTTGGCTGGCCTGCATAAATCCCTGACCTCAACGACATCGAACACCATTGGGATGAATTGTAACGCCGACTGCGAGCCAGGCCTAATTGCCCAACATCAGTGCCTGACCTCACTCTTGTGGCTGAATGGAAGCAAGTCCCCGCAGCAATGTTCTAACATCTAGTGGAATGCCCATGATTTTAGAATGAGATGTTCGACAAGCAGGTGTCCACATACTTTTGGTCATGTAGTGTATAATTCCCCCGGTGTACAAATGTATAGATTGCGCTTTCATACTACTACAGTGCTATTCTTGATATATTGCCTATTATCATTTTTTTTTACATTTTAGCTGTTTGGCACTTGACTGCATTGTTAGGAGCTAGTAACATAAGCATTTTTCTGCACGGTTATAACACCTGCTAAACTGTGTACGTGACCAATAAACTTTGATTTGATTTGATTTGACATGTAAAACTGCAAATTTGATTTTCACATGTGAAAATGCAATTCCACATATTGGCCATTTGGTCTAATGGTCAAGATGTTGGCTTCTCAAGCGTGAGACCCAGGTTCTTATCTCGGCAGTTACAAAACCACACATGAAATGTATAATATCATGTGGAAAGTTTGGAAACCACATGTCTGACTGAAAAATGTACATGTGAGAAATCCATGTTCAAATTCACACGTGTCCAAAAACCCACGTGTATGATCCCAAAAATGTGTTTTTCAGCAGGACAATGAATGACCAAGAAGGAGAGTGATGGAGTGCTGCAACAGATGACCTGGCCTCCACAATCACCCGACCTCAACCCATTTGAGATGGTTTGGGATGAGTTGGACCACAGAGTGAAGGAAAAGCAGCCAACAAGTGCTCAGCATATTCAAGACTGTTGGAAAATCATTCCAGGTGAAGCTGGTTGAGAGAATGCCAAAGCTGCCATCAAGGCAAAGAGTCACTACTTTGAAGAATCTCAAATATAAAATATATTTTGATTTGATAACACTTTTTTGGTTACTACATGATTCCATATGTGTTATTTCACAGTTTTGATGTCTTTACTATTATTCTACAATGTAGACAATATTAAAAATAAAGAAAAACCCTGGAATGAGTAGGTTTATCCAAACATTTGACTGGTACTGTATGTGTCTGAAAACCACATTTTTTCATGTTTCTTTTTTGTAAGGGCACACACAGATGTAAGGACTGGGGAAAACCCAACCTGCAACATGTAAAGTGTAGTTATGCACAGAATCTATCAAAAATGTGAAGATCACACAAAACGTGTGGGCAGCTTCAATAATTCACTGTTGTTGTGGAGTAGAGGAAAGATGTGAACTTTCACAATCTGTTAAATGCTATTTTCAGAATTCACTTTGACAAAATATGAACTAATAAACAGGCAGCAAACCTATTACATCAACATGCTACTATAATTACATATAGTATTGGTATTTTTCTCTTGTTTTATATGAAAAATGTAAAAACATTTTATAATAACCAATAAATATATAACCCAAGTGTAACCACAACAAGAAGCAAGTCTACTTTTTTTTTAGGAATTATTGAATAAATCTGTTTAGGAATAAGGACTTTTCCAGACCATTGTTTTTTTGGTTATTTATTTATGAATGTATTTATTGGTACTAAATAAACTATGAACTGAAATTATGAACTGAAATTATGAGAGATTTTAGATATCTTAGGGCAAATACAATACTACTTAAAATGGATTCTTATTTCTTTGCATATTTAACATTTGATTATTTGTTGAAAATGACTATAACACCAACAGGTGACAAAGTGAAAATAATCTATTTGACTATTTTCAATCAACTCATAATTAAATATAATTAAAATAAATAACCCAGTTAAATGGATTACATTGTGCCTCCGTTAATTGCTAGGCTTGTTGATGTCTTTGTGCATGCAAAAGAAAACGCTTTATTCCACCACGGTTATTCATTTGTATCCAATTAGCAGTGTGTTGACTGAAAAAAATGGCAATTTCTCAAAGAAATGTGCTTTTCTCTTGCAATGATTTAAATGCAATGCAATCCAATGTGCTGTGTCTATAGGAAGGATTTATACTGTGGCTTAGAGAGAAGGAAAAAGTAGCAACTGTTTATATTTTAACCACAAACTCTAATATAACAATAACAACAACTGTTCCTCCTATTATTCTTTCACTTCTTCTTCTTCTTCTTCTTCTTCTTCTTCTTCTTCTTCTTCTTCTTCTACTACTACTACTACAACTACTACTACAGTAATACTACTACTACTAATACTACTAGTGTCAATTAAAATAACTGTAATTACTTGAACTACTAATATTATCCCAACATCTATGTATGTGTAATAAAATGTAATCCAAATTCTTAAGAGAATTTCCATACACTATGAACATCTATTTCCATGTATGCTTGATAAAGTTCCAGCGATCAGCAGTGTGTAAATATAGAAGCAGCAGTTCAGTCATAGCGAAAGGGGAACAGAGAGCAAGCACAAGACTGATCAAAGTGTTTGTCATTACAAGTCGATGGAGAAATTACTGTACAAATTGGGCAATGGTTGCCCTATGCCATTTTTTTTCCATATTGAGAGCCTAGGGTTTTTTGTTTGAACAGTTGAGTGCTTATAATGCATTTCTTATACTATAATGTAAAAGACAATCAAAGAGAATTTGACTTTGTGCTTACTCCCCTGGCCCAAATCAGACACACACAATCAGAATACACACACACACACACACACACACACACACACACACACACACACACACACACACACACACACACACACACACACACACACACACACACACACACACACACACACACACACACACACACACTAGTGATGAGCAGGTCAGCTTTTTTTTCATCCACACTCACCCGCAATTGCTAATTACCCATCCTCAACCGCCCGACTCTATATGATAAATCTGAGGGCCACACCCAACCCTAACCTGCAAATATAGAAAATGTGCTGTACAGTCAGAGATGGAGGAACACTTTTTGGCAGGCCTTTTTACATAAGCTTAAGTTTTTGCTTATAATTTCTGACCTTTTGGTATTTTTTGTTAGTCAACTTCTCTATAATAAGATACATGCAGCTTCTCTTCTGTCATTACCTTTTGCATTAGAAGACTAAATAAACCCTTGCTCACCAGAATAATTTCATAAATCGATAGAATCTAGTTGACATTGGTAAAGTTATCTCAGCTTCTCTCGTGCAGCAAAGACGTTTAGGGACCGGGGAGAAAATGCAATTACTCTAAGAAACTGGTAAGATTTTCCATGCAAAATGTTATGGCATCAGTTTGATGCCATAAGGAAATGAATAGCTGTTAATTCATTTTTAAGGAAATGAATAGCTGTTAAAACTACCCAACATGTTTTTAATAAGATTTCAGTTTGGCTTGGATGCATATTTTATGTGGTTGAAATACTATCAGCTTTTTTGATGCTGATAAAGATAACACCACCACCTTTACAGACAGTCCCTAAGAGCACATTCATTCTCGCAAGATGTTGAAAGCAACACATTTCTCCAATCCTGTTCCTGAGTCAAAATGTACAGTTGCTGTATGATTTTAATTCTGCACCAGTTAATATCAGGCTATGTGAGAGGTTCTAGACCGACAGTCAGTGTCCAGATTTCAGCTATACTATTCCATTTAACCCATCTGAACAGTACAGTTCCCTTGATGTTCCATTTGTGAAGTCTCTGTCTTGTGATTGTCACGTTTGTATAGCGCATCACAATCATCACAACATATCCTGCAGTGCTAGCATCCTCTTTCCCGAACGTTAGACTACTGTTCTGGCCCTCCCTATTTATTTTCAACTCTCACTTCTGCAGCTTTTCTCTTACTGAATTCAACTCTAACATTGTCCTTTTTGTCTTTTTCTGCCCAAGTTCCCAAAAGAATTTGGCATTTGCCAAATGCATTGCTTTCTCTTTATTCAACCTGCCCACCATCCACTCCCCCTTAATCCACGCAATATTTCATGACTCTAAACCCGCCCCACGGATATAACCGCAGTGACTGCGGGTCACGAGTCAACCTGCGCATCACTTACACACACACAAATACACACACACACACAATCCAATGAAAACATAATGTTCTGTCCATCATGAATGACATGAGTCACAAAGGTGTTATTCCACTCTAACTGTCAGTCAGACATCAAGTTCGTAGAGCGACAAGAAAGGTCAAATGACTCAACCCAAACCAAATGGGTCAAAGGGCTTTTTTAAAACCAGTTTGAATGAGAATGCTGTTTTGTATTGTTCTCCCTGATGAGTAGCGGGTATCTGGTGTCTGATCACGTTTCAGCCCAGAGTAAGGATCTTTGATGGACATCTGATGCAGCAGAAATATGTTGCTGAATGTAACACAGCTCTCCATCCGTAGAGGGGAGGAGGGGAGGAGTTAGAGAGAAGAGAGAGGAGAGGATAGAGGGAATACAGACTGTATTTGGGTCCTTTGACTAAGTATGTGAAGGTGGATGTGAATGTGATTGTGTCTGTGCATGTGTGTGAGAGAGTACTACTCCCTCCCTGCGTGTGGTGGCTTACTCTGCAGGGTGCCTGAGGTAATCCTGAGAGTGGCCAGGGTGATATGGGAGATAGCTGATTGGGCTACAGGCCAGGTCAGCCTTCCAGGTCCTGACCCATTCTCAAACAGGATGAGCCAGCACAGCCTACAGTAGCCTGATCCCCGCTGAGGCTGATCCCCTCAGAAGTTACTATTAACATATACACACACACACACAGTCAGAAACACCTTTACACACATGTATATGTACTGTTTAAACACATGCTCAAAGATACATGAATCCACACAAACACACTTTCATAATCTAGGCCTATACATAGGGACAGAGACAGGCACACAGTGGATCAGTACAATTGTGCAAATGTGTGCAAAGAGACACAGCGTAGTGCTCATAGAGAGTGTGAGGGGGAGACAGAGAGAGAGAGAGAGAGTGAGAAAGAAAGAGGGATGAGGCAGAGATGGGGGGAGAAAAAGATGGAAGGAGACGTATAGTGTCATATATGAGAGAGAGAGAGAGAGAGAGAGAGAGAGAGAGAGAGAGAGAGAGAGAGAGAGAGAGAGAGAGAGAGAGAGAGAGAGAGAGAGTAAGGGCTGTAACGTATAGCCTCGCTAATTACTGTGCATTTTCATTGGTACAGCCTAAAGCAGGCTTAGAACAGTTCTGGGAGAAAATCCCCCCGTGTAGTGGTACAGGCCGTCAGCCCGGGGGTATAAATAGGGCAGCTATGGCTCCTTAAGCTGGCTTTTACACAGTATCAGTTAAAAATATGACTTGGCTAATTACATCCAGGTCAGCCACTCAGCAGAGTGGGAAATGGGAACCTACTCTTCTCCTCCGAACTCTCCTCTTCCTTTACTGGGGCGGCAGGTGCCTTGTGGTTAGAGTATTGGGCCATTAACTGAAAGGTTGCTAGATCGAATCCCTGAGCTGACAAGGTAAAAATCTGTCGTTCTGCCCCTGAACAAGGCAGGGGCTGGCAGGGGCACTGTTCCTAGGCCGTCATTGAAAATAAGAAATTGTTCTTAACTGACTTGCCTAGTTAAATAAAGGTAAAATAAAAAAATGGAGAGTACTACAGCAGACCTTCTCTCTCTCTCTCTCTCTCTCTCTCAACACACAGAGTTTTGTATGACTAACCTTGTGGGGACACACAATCTAGTCCCATTCAAAATCCTAATTTCCGTAACCACCAGCCATAAACCTAACCCTAACCTGAACCCTGACCTAAGCCTAACCCTAAAACGAACCCTAGCTTAACCCTAGAAACCCCCTAGAAAAAGTTTTTGACCTTGTGGGGACTAACAAAATGTTGTTCAAATGTTTATTTGTTTACTATTCTTGTGGGGACTTCTGGTCCACACACACACACACACACACACACACACACACACACACACACACACACACACACACACACACACACACACACACGGTTTCCATGTGTTTGACGCCATTCCATTTGTTCCGTTTCAGCCATTATTATGAGCTGTCCTCCCCTCAGTAGCCTCTACTTGAGTTATTCTAAAAATTTCTCTGCTGACATTTTAGCATGGGGGCGTTGTGTTCTTTTCCTTCATTGACATTTAGCTGTCATCCGATGGAGTTTTATTTGATCAGATTTCCACCACCTAACAGTCATACTATGCTGTATCAGAAGTATAGCAAACCATAGAGTGGGCTTTGGGCTTTGATGGGGTTGCATTGCATGGGGTTGCATTGCAACAACACATACTCACACACACACCCACTGTTTATCACCCATCCTCAATGATACATGTAAATAACGTATAGCATCATATCCTGCCCCTATGACTGGTTGAATTGTTGTCATATTTGTGTCATGGATAATCTTCCGCCACGCTGACCCTCAAAACGGGGGGCCGTCCTCAGGGGTGCATGCTTAGTCCCCTCCTGTACTCCCTGTTCACACATGACTGTCTGATCACTGACGACGATGAGACAGCCTACAGGGAGGAGGTCAGAGACTTGACAGTGTGTTGTCTGGACAACAATCTCTCCCTCAAAGTGAGCAAGAGAAAGGAGATGATTGTGGATACAGGAAAAGGAGGGCCGAGTATGCCCCCATTCACATCGATGAGTTCCTTGGTGTCCACATCACAAAAGACTTATCATGGTCCAAACACACCAAGACTGTCGTAAAGAGGGCATGACAACACCTATTCCCCCTCTGGAGGCTGAAAATATTTGGCATGGGTCCTTAGATCCTCAAAAAGTTTTACAGCTGCACCATCGAGACCATCCTGACTGTTTGCATCACCGCTTGGTATGGCAACTGCTCGGCATCTGACAGCAAGCCACTATAGAGGGTAGTGAATACAGCCCAGTACATCACTAGGGCTGAGTTTCCTGCCATCCAGGACCTCAATACCAGGTGGTGTCAGAGGAAGGCCCAAAGACTCCAGCCACCCAAGTTATATGCTGTTTTCTCTGCTACCGCATGCCAAGCGGTACTGGAGCTCCAAGTCTAAGACAAAAAGGCTCCTTAACAGCTTCTACCCCCAAGGCATAAGACTGCTGAACAGTTATCAAATGGCTACCCAGACTACTTGCATTGACCCCATTATTTGATTCAGATTTTTTTACACTAACTCTCTTGCACACGCTCGATGTGCACTCACTGAGCTCTAACCACACACTCACACATACTACACTGACACTCCAACACACACACACACACACACACACACACACACACACACACACACACACACACACACACACACACACACACACACACACACACACACACACACACACACACACACACACACACACACACACACACACACACACACACATTCCTTCACACTCTTCACATACGCCTCTGCTACTCTGTTTATTACCTATGCATAATTACAACAACCCTACCTACATGTACATATTACCTCAATTACCTCGACTAACCTGTACCCCTGCACATTGACTTGGTATCGGTACCCCTTGTATATAGCTTTGTTATTGTTATTTTATTGTGTCACTATTTGTCCTTTAGTTTCTTAAGCAGATTTTTTTCAACTTTTTTAAAACTCTGCATTGTTGGTTAAGGACTCGTAAGTAAGCATTTCACGTTAAGGTCTACACCTGTTTTATTCGGCGACGAATAACGTTTGATTTGATGTTAATCGAGATGCATTACTTATGCAAATAACCGCATCACCACAGGATAGTATCCAGAGATGCTCATTATTTGCACTTAGGCCTATAGGCTATGTGTTCCATGTCAAACTGTACCAGCACCTCTAGCAAGCTGTAACCCCTATGCGGTACTGAGACACACGCAAACAGCAGTCTTTACTGACTGCAAATCCGACCAGATTAGCCAAGCTCAGAGCACCTGGTGTGAGCAGAACTCCTGCACTATGAGATCAGTGACCCGCTTACCAGGGAGAGAGGGAGAGTGAGAGTAGAAGAGGTGCGTAGAAAGAGAGAGAGAGGGAGGAAGGAAGGGAGGAAGGAAGGGAGATGAATGGTTGCTGGTGAGAGAGAGAGAGGGAGAAGAGGGAGGAAGGTAGGGAGATATATAAAGAGAAAGAGTGGGAAGAGAGGAAGGGAAAGGGAAGTGATAGAGCCAGAGAGAGGGGACAAAGAAAGAGAGAGAGAGAGATAGAGAGAGAGAGATAGAGAGAGAGAGCGAGAGAGAGAGAGGGAGAGAGAGAGAGAGAGAGAGAGAGAGAGAGACAGAGAGAGGCTTCTGGCCAGGGATGATCAGTGTTTTCTCCAAATAGCTATGGTAACAAACTGTCAGTAACAGTCAAACATACAGTATGGTTCTGTCTATCACCATGGAGACCAGAGCCGGAGAAGAGCCCGTCATCACCAAGGTGACAGCAGTTAAGGAACAGAAAGTATAATGTGTTGATTTCGGTAGCCACCTGGAATAGCAGCAATTATCTGGAGCAGTCAGGTGTGCTGTGATCAGTGTTACACACTAACACCGTGACAGCTATATCAGGAGATGGGGTGATACTGTACACTGTGATTACTCAAACACATATACATCCACCTACATCCACCACATTACATAATACATAAATCTCCTCGTTCTCTTGAACCATTACATAAAATACAAATATTTTCTGGGACCTATATTACAAACATCAATCACCTTTGACACCCCAATCAAAGTTTGATTAAACCAAAATACAAAGCAACTTTGATGGTGTTATTTTAGTAGAGCCAACTAGAACCCTCTCAGAGATTTGAAAAGACCTTGATGCAGAAAGTTAATGTAGAGTACATAAGCCCAGATGATACACTCAGGCCACATCTATGTCTCTCTGTTTCTGTCCCTCTCTCTCTGTCTTTCTGTCTCTCTGTCTCTCTGTCACTCTCTCTCTCTGTCTTTCTGTCTCTCTGTCTCTCTCAGTCTCTCTCAGTCTCTCTGTCTCTCTCTGTCTCTCTCTATCTGTCTTTCTGTCTCTCTGTCTCTGTCACTCTCTCTCTGTCTTTCTGTCTCTCTGTCTCTCTCAGTCTCTCTGTCTCTCTCTGTCTCTCTGTCCCTCTCTCTCTCGGTCTCTCTGTCTCTCTCTATCTGTCTCTCTGTCCCTCTCTCTCTCTCGGTCTCACTGCCTTTCTGACTCAGAGTCTCTCTCTGCCTCTATCTCGCGTTCTCTCTCTCTCTCTCTCTCCCCCCGTCTCTCTCTGTCTCTGTCTCTCTCTTGTGCGTTTTATACCGAGTCAAAATTCCGCCAACTCTACAACACCGTCTTCTTTTTACCTGCTCTTTTTTAATATCTGATAGGTGAAGTGGGAAACAATCCCTGTTCTTTAAATTCAATGAAGAGATCTACAGTATTATGTTTAATAATTATGTTTAATAATTATGTTTAAGTTTCTTTGTGATGGTGTATATTCAGTGGATTTATTCAAATATATGCCCTCCCACATCTGCACACCCCTACTCCCACCTGCACAACTGGATGTATAAAAGGCGTATGCTAGCAAGACATTTTAAAAAAAATGCAAGACTGAATGAAAGGGGGTCATACTGACAGTTTTTTCTTCTTCAGGTAAAATACTGTCAATTATGTCTGAAATAGCTACCGCTCTTTCTCTCTCTCTCTCTCTCTCTCTCTCTCTCTTTCACTCGTACCTGTGTGCATACGTACCGCGTGTGTGCATGCGCATGTCTGCATGATTTTCATTGTGTGTGTGTTGTCTCTCTATGTGAGGAGAGAGGGAATCAGCAGGGCCTACCCAGTGGATGTGGTGTGGGAGTATGGTAGGAGGCAGAGGTGAGAGGTTAGGACCCCTGCTATAGACTCAGCATGGCGGAGGAGGCCAACACTGCTGTACTCTTGTCTCCTGTCTGAGTCATATGTCTTACACTGACTGTTGTTATGGCACACATGCACGCGCACACCTGTAGCTGTTTGGAGCTAAGGTTAGAACTTGGGGAGGTGAAGCTGATCCTGGATCTGTGCCAATGAGTGAGCCGTTAGCTCAGGTCCAGGAAACTGAAGGAAACTGTAGTGTTGTTGTGTGTTGCAGTGCTGTGTGGTTTTCGGCTTGACTATTGGAGTAGTGAGCAGCCTCTACTATCACTTTGCTGCCCTGCTGATCACTGAATGTGCTTATCTTCTCCCAGGGTTTAGAATAGGACCCACACAGAACCAAGGAGACTCATATTCACACACGCTTACGCAAAAAACACTCATTGACGCACACACACATGCATGATTTACACACACATACACATTCACGCAGACACACACACACACACACACACACACACACACACACACACACACACACACACACACACACACACACACACACACACACACACACACACACACGTGATGCGCAGGTTGACTCATAACCCGTAGTCCCCGTGGTTAGGGTCATGAAATACTGTGTGGATGAAAGACGTGCGGGTTGAATAAAGAGAAAACAATGCATTAAAAATCCATAAATGTGTAATTATTGTACAATTCATATCTATAGGCTACATTCAGGTTCTTCTTTCATTATTTGTATATTGCGTTAGTTCGTAAGCCTAAGTTTTAAGACCTAACTTAGCGCCAATACCCAAATTCGTTTGGGAACTTGGGCAGAAAAATGTAACGTCGATCCACTGAGGCAAAAAGGACAATGTCGGAGTTTAATTGAATAACATAAAAAAATGAAGAGTTGAAAAATGTATAGAAGGAAGGGCCAGAAAACTGAACATTTGATGAAGTGGCAGAATTAACCATTTCTTGCAGTAAAATAATACATCAGATGTACATTTTGACTCCAGGAATGGAGAAATATGATTTGTTTATTTCAGCATCTTGAGAAAATGAATGTGCGGTTAAGGACCGTCTGTAAAGCTGCTATCTTTATCAGCATAAAAGCTGATAGTATTTCAACCACATAAAATATGCATCCAAACCGAACTGAAATCTTATCAAAAACATGTTCGGCGTTTTAGCAGCTTTTAATTTCCTTACTGATGTCATTAGAAAATGTTGCACAGAAAATCTTTCCCGTAGTTTTTTTTATTGCATTTTCTCCCCGGTCCCTGAATGTCTTCTCTGTGTGAGATAAGCAGAGATGAAAGAGGAAAAAGAAAGCACACTCAACCGATGTCAACTAGATTGAAGCATTTATTCTATCGATGTATTACATTATTCTGGTGAGAAAGGGTTTAATTAGTCTTCTAGGGCAACAAGTAATGGTAGAAGAAAAGCTGCATGTAAGTTGACTAACAAATATCCTACCAAAATGTCCGATAATATAAGTAGAAACACAGACCTGTCAAAAAATCACCACCATCTCTGACTGTACAGCGCATTTTCTATATTTGTGGGTTAGGGTCTGGTGTGGGGCTCAGCTTTTCACTTTATCACGTATAGCATATAGTCTGAAGGTTGTGAATGGATTATTAACAACTGGGGGCGGTGTGGCTGAATAAACAGCTGACCCGCACATCACTAAACACACACGCGCACACACACACACACACACACACACACACACACACACACACACACACACACACACACACACACACACACACACACACACACACACACACACACACACACACACACACAAACATAGAAACCAGTTCTCCCGCCCTGTATTTCCACCTGAGTTTGGTGTGAAAGGGTGTAATGGGAGTCCTTTAGCTCTTCCCTTTTCCCTACATCCATCTCTGCCCATCTCTCTCTACATTTATGTCTCTCTCCACCTCTCTACCCATCTCTCTCTCTCTTACTTTCTCTCTCTTGCTCTTTCTGCTTGAGTGTGCCCCCTAACAACTAGAGAAAGAGAGTGTAATGACTGTCAACTCAGGGGGCAGGAGGTGTGTCTGTGTTGTTTCCTTTATGTCTGCATGTGAATGTGTAACTTTTACATGCATATGTGTGTGTGTGTGTATTTATGAAGCCGTGTCTGTGTGTGTGTGTGTGTGTGTGTGTGTGTGTGTGTGTGTGTGTGTGTGTGTGTGTGTGTGTGTGTGTGTGTGTGTGTGTGTGTATTAATCAATGTGCGTGTGCGTATATTATTAATGTAGGTGGAGAGGCATGGCAGGGTGTGAAGGAGCCCTGTGATAATGACAGGCATTATGTAACATGCAGATTGCATAAGGCAGATGGGTATTTTAGGCCCACATATTGAGGATTTATAAGTAATTTTGCTGTGGGTGTACTGTATGTATGCCTGTCTGTGTGTACATTTGTGCAGAGAGAATGAATGTGAAAGATGTACCAAGAAAAACTTCCAAAAGGACTAATTCGAGGCAGTGAGGAGTTGGAGCACTCAACACAAAAAGCAGAGATTGGTTTATTTTTGCTCACTTTAATCCATTGTACAGAGAAGTAATGTGTTTGAGTGCGTGTATGTGTTTTTTAGTTACTGTTTATGAGAGCCAATGGGTATACCACACGTACAGTACTGTAAGTGCACTCTGAAAGGGGATGTATGTACTGTATGTATGCATATCTGTTTTTGTTTGAATATCTGGTCTAAGGTCCTAATTCCTATAAATTTGACCTCAGAGAGCTGTGTCCAGCAGAGCTTTGCTGACATGTCACCACACACACACGCACAGGGTTGGGGAGTAACGGATTACATGTAAGGGATCACAAAGAAACGGTAACTGTAATCCGTTACGTTACCAGCAAAAATATTATAATCAGGTTACAGATACTTTTGAAAAAGTAGATGATTACTTTCAGGATTACTTTTAAATTCAGAAAGGATGCTTGCGGGAAAAAATATTTGACATTCTGTTTTCTCAATGACATTCAAACCAGCATTGAAATAAGGCGCAAATTTATTAAGTGTGAGCTGAGCCTGAGCGAGTCTGAGACCACTATGATGACACACCAAATGTGTTTGAAGGATTGTGGGAAAAGAGCAGGAATAGGCTTTTGTAGGCTACAGTCCAAGCTATGTCTTCCAATGGTGTGACTGTTGTCGGCATCCAGAGATTATCCAACTTGAATAAACACTTGGAGGTAAGGATGACAGCAGTGGTGTAGTCTACGGCGATACGGACATCACTTACTATTGATATCTACATAGCGCATTGATGTGAATCACACTGCTGCTCTCTCATTTAGCTATTTGAGCCTTACAGATTGTGGTTGTTGTGGATGGCTGTTCACAAAACAAAATGTGTATTTGAAACCAGTGAACAGCCAGTGAAAAATGCACTCTTGCAACAGCTGCATAGGACGGATCCCAGCATATGGAATAAAAGTGGGGCTTGGATAGCTCAATCTAATTCATGCTTATAAAAAAAAATATCCATAGGCCTAATGAACACATGCTCAAAGTCGTACACTTTTGATAGACTTAAAGGGGCAATCTGTAGTTGCTACATCCATTTTTATATATACAGTACACAGTACCAGTCAAAAGTTTGGACACACCTACTCATTCTAGGGTTTTTCTTTACTTGTGTTATTTTCTATATTGTAGAATAATAGTGATGACATAAAAACTATGAAATAAAACATATGGATTCATGTAGTAACCAAACATGTGTTAAGCAAATTATTTTATATTTTATATTTGAGATTCTTCAAAGTAGCCACACTCAACCAGCTTCATGAGGTAGTCACCTGGAATGGATTTCAATTAACAGGTGTGCCTTGTTAAAGGTTAATTTGTGGAATTTCTTTCCATCTTAATGCATTTGATACAATCAGTTGTGTTGTGACAAGGTACAGTAGGGGTAGTACACAGAAGATAACCCTGTTTGGTAAAAGACCAAGTCCATATTATGGCAAGAACAGCTCAAATAAACAAAGAGAAATGACAGCCCATCATTACTTTAAGACATGAAGGTCAGTCAATTCTGAACATTTCAAGAAGTTTGAAAGAGTCTTCATGTGCAGCCACAAAAACCATCAAGAGCTATGATTAAACTGGCTCTCATGAGGACCAGGAAAGGAAAGGTAGACCCAGAGTTACCTCTGCTGCAGAGGATAAGTTCATTAGAGTTATCAGCCTCAGAAATTGCAGCCCATATATATGCTTCATAAAGTTCAAGTAAGAGACACATCTCAACATCAACTGTTTATAGAAGACGGCGTGAATCAGGCCTTCGTGGTCGAATTGCTGCAAAGAAACCAAAGCACACCAATAAGAATAGACTTGCTTGGGCCAAGAAACACGAGCAATGGACATTAGACCGGTGGAAATCTGTCCATTGGTCTGATGATTCCAAAATAGAGATTATTGGTTCCAACCAATGCAGAGAAGGTGAATGGATGATTTCCGCATGTATGGTTCCCACCGTGAAGCATGGAGGAGAAGGTGTGATGGTGTGGGGTGCTTTGCTTGTGACACTGTTGGTGATTTATTTAGAATTCAAGGCACACTTAACCATCATAGCATCCACAGCATTCTGCAGCGATACACCATCCCATTTGGTTTGCGCTTGGTCGGACTTGTATTTAAGTTTTTTACTTGTATTTTTATTTCACCTTAATTTAACTAGGTAGGCCAGTTGTGAACAAGTTCTCATTTACAACTGCAACCTGGCCAAGATAAAGCAAAGCAGCGCGACAAAAACAACAACACAGAGTTACACATAGGATAAGCAAACGTACAGTCAATAACACAATAGAAAAATCTATGTACAGTGTGTGCAAATGTAGTAAGATTAGGGAGGTAAGGCAATAAATAGGCCATGGTGTCAAAATAATTACATTTGAGCAATTAACACTGGGTTGATAGATGTGCAGATTATGATGTGCATGTAGAGATACTGGGGAGCAAAAGAGTAAAAAAATAAATAACAAAATGGGGATGAGGTAGTTGGGTGTGCTATTTACAGATGGGCTGATGTGTAAGGGCTATTTTACCAAGAAGGAGAGTGATGGAGTGCTGCATCAGATGACCTGGCCTCCACAATCACCCTACCTCAACCCAATTGAAATGGTTTGGGATGAGTTGGACAGCAGTGAAGGAAAAGCAGACAAAAAGTGCTCAGCATATGTGAGAATTCCTTCTTGGAAAAGCATTCCAGGTGAAGTTCGTTGAGAGAATGTCAAGATTGTGCAAAGCTGTCATCAAGGCAAAGGGTCGCTACTTTGAAGAATCTAAAATCTAAAAGATATTTTGATTTGTTTAACACTTTTTTGGTTACTACATGTTCTATTTGTGATATTTCATAGTTGTGATTTCTTTACTATTATTCTACAGTGTAGAAAATAGTAAAAATAAAGAAAAACCCTTGAATGAGTAGGTGTGTCCAAACTTTTGACTGGCACTGTATATACATATACAGTTGAAGTCGGAAGTTTACATACACCTTAGCTAAATACATTTAAACTCAGTTTTTCACAATTCCTGACATTTAATCCCAGTAAACATTCCCTGTCTTAGGTCAGTTAGGATCACCACTTTATTTTAAGAATGTGAAATGTCAGAATAATAGCAGAGAGAATGATTTATTTCAGCTTTTATTTATTTCATCATATTCCCAGTGTGTCAGAAGTACACTCAATTAGTATTTGGTAGCACTGCCTTTAAATTGTTTAACTTGGGTCAAATGTTTCGGGTAGCCTTCCACAAGCTTCCCACAATTAGTTGGGTGAATGTTGGCCCATTCCTCCTGACAGAGCTGGTGTAACTGAGTCAGGTTTGTTGTCCTCCTTGCTCGCACACCTTTTTCGATTCTGCCCACAAATGTTCTATAGGACTGAGGTCAGGGCTTTGTGATGGCCACTCCAATACCTTGACTTTGTTTCCCTTAAATTATTTTGCCACAACTTTGGAAGTATGCTTGGGGTCATTGTCCATTTGGAAGACACATTTGCTACCAAGCTTTAACTTCCTGACTGATGTCTTGAGATGTTGCTTCAATATATCCACATCATTTTCCTGCCTCATGATGCCATCTATTTTGTGAAGTGCACCTGTCCCTCCTGCAGTAAAACACCCCCACAAGATGCTGCTGCCACCCCCGTGCTTTACGGTTGGGATGGTGTTCTTCGGCTTGCAAATCTCCCACTTTTTCCTCCAAACGTAACGATGGTCATTATGGCTAAACAGTTTAATCAGACCAGAGGACATTTCTCCAAAAAGTACGATCTTTGTCCCCATGTGCAGTTGCAAACCGTAGTCTGGCTTTGATTATGGCGGTTTTGGAGCAGTGGCTTCTTCCTTGCTGTTGGCCTTTCAGGTTGTGTCGATATAGGACTCGTTTTACTGTGGATATAGATACTTTTGTACCTTTTTCCTCCAGCATCTTCACATGGTCCTTTGGTGTTGATCTGGAATTGATTTGTACTTTTTGCACCAAAGTACGTTCATCTCTAGGAGACAGAACGCGTCTCCTTCCTGAGCGGTATGGCGGCTGCGTGGTCCCATGGTGTTTATACTTGCATACTATTGTTTGTACAGATGAACGTGGTACCTTCAGGCATTTGGAAATGGCTCCCAAGGATGAACCAGACTTGTGGAGGTCTACCATTTTCTTCTGAGGTCTTGGCTGATTTCTTTTGATTTTCCCATGATGTCAAGCAAAGAGGCACTGAGTTTGAAGGTAGGCCTTCACAGGTACACCTCCAATTGACTCAAATGATGTCAATTAGCCTATCAGAAGCTTCTAAAGCCATCACATCATTTTCTGGAATTTTCCAAGCTGTTTAAAGTCACAGTTAACTTAGTGTATGTCAACTTCTGGCCCACTGGAATTGTGATACCGTGAATTAATCTGTGAAATAATCTGTCTGTAAACAATTGTTGGAAAAATTACTTGTGTCGTGCACAAAGTAGATGTCCTAACCGACTTGCCAAAACTATAGTGGAGTGGTTGAAAAACAAGTTTTAATGACTACAACCTAAGTGTATGTAAACTTCCGACTTCAACTGTATCCATTGATTCTTGAACTGTCACACTTCATGAGAACCTAAAATTGTTTTTCTCCAATGTTTGTAAATATTTTAAACGTAAACAAACACTGTGTAACCTCGTAACATGGTTAAAACAATAATTTTGATATCATGGATGGTCAGACCTTACATCCATAGCTCTGTCTGTTAATCTGAGAGTGGTTACATTTCTCCAGGCCCATCCCTCAGCTTTTAACCAAAACAGAGGCGGGGCGATCGTTTTGTTATTATTTCATCTTTGGATTTGCCCTTTAACCTCTCTAGGGTATGTGGGACGAAACCTACTCAACAGCCAGTGGAATCCCGTGGCGCGATATTCAAATACCTTAGAAATGCTATTACTTCAATTTCTCAAACATATGACTATTTGTAACGGCTGTCTTCAGAAATGAACCAAGGCGCAGCAGGTATGTGAATACTCATGTTTAATTACAAAATAAAAGGAGTAAAGCATCCACAGGAAACAATAACACGACAGCAACAGTTTGCAGGCTAACAAACGCAGTGCAAAACAACCACCCACAACCCCAAAGAAAAACACACACACCTATATAGGACTTCCAATTAAAGGCAACTCAACACACCTGCCTTCAATTGGAAGTCCCAATCAACAATACAAACATTCACATACACAAAAACTGCCACGTCCTGACCCCAAAACTAATACAATAGCTCCATCTGCTGGTCAGGACGTGACACTATTTTACACCATTTTAAAGACAAGACTCTCGTGAATCTAACCACACTGTCCGATTTCAAAAAGGCTTTACAACGAAAGCAAAACATTAGATTATGTCAGCAGAGTACCCAGCCAGAAATAATCAGACACCCATTTTTAAGCTACCATATAATGTCACATAAACCCAAACCACAGCTAAATGCAGCACTAACCTTTGATGATCTTCATCAGATGACACTCCTAGGACATTATGTTATACAATACATGCATGTTTTGTTCAATCAAGTTCATATTTATATCGAAAACCAGCTTTTTACATTAGCATGTGACATTCAGAACTAGCATACCTACCGCAAACTTCCGGTGAATTTACTAAATTACTCACGATAAACGTTCACAAAAAACATAACAATTATTTTAAGAATTATAGATACAGAACACCTTTATGCAATCGCTATGTCCGATTTTAAAATAGCTTTTCGGCAAAAGCACATTTTGCAATATTCTGAGTAGATAGCTCGGCCATCACGGGCTAGCTATTTTGACACCCACCAAGTTTGGCCCTCACCAAATTCAGATTTACTATAAGAAAAATTGGATAACCTTTGCTGTTCTTCGTCAGAATGCACTCCCAGGACTTCTACTTCAATAACAAATGTTGGTTTGGTTCAAAATAATCCATAGTTATGTTCAATTATCCTCTGTTTTGTTCGTGCGTTCAAGACACTATCCGAAGGGTGACGAAGGGTGACGCGCCCGACGCGTTTCTTGACAAAAAAATTCTAAATATTCAATTTCCGTACTTCGAAGCATGTCAACCGCTGTTTAAAATCAATTTTTATGCGATTTTTGTTCGTAAAAAAGCTCTAATATTCCGACCGGGAAACCCTGTTTTCGTTCAAAGACGAAAAAATAAAAACATGGTGTCGGCTCGTGCACGCGCCCCCAGTCTCATTGTTCTTTGATCGACCACTATCCAAATGCGCTACTGTTTTTCAGCCTGGGACACCAGAGTCATCATTCACCGTTCTGCCGCCTTCTGAGAGCCTATGGGAGCCGTAGGAAGTGTCACGTTACAGCAGAGATCCTCAGTTTTCAATAAAGAGAGTGTAGAAGGCCAAGAAATGGTCAGAGAAGGCACTTCCTGTAAGGAATCTTCTCAGGTTGTTGCCTGCCATATGAGTTCTGTTATACTCACAGACACCATTCAAACAGTTTTAGAAACTTTACGGTGTTTTCTATCCAAATCAAACAATTATATGCATATTCTAGTTTCTGGGCAGTAGTAATAACCAGATTAAATCGGGTACGTTTTTTATCCGGCCGTGCAAATACTGCCCCCTACCCTAGAGAGGTTAAACAGCTGCATATTATCAAGATATTAAAGTGGAACCAACAAAAAAGAAAAAAGTAGGCCTGTATCAAATGCAGCTTATGTCATACATTTTTCAAATGTAAATAGCACTTTTCAGTAGTGTTCCATGAGCGCAGCATTTATTTTTCAACTTGAATCAATGAGCCCAATCAGTCGTCCATGACAACAAAATCATAAACAGAGTAGGGATGGCTAATAAGTCCTTAGTTTTGGGGTTATGCTCAGGTAAAACAATTAGGCTAATCTATATTTCCATCTTTCCAAGTCCTATTGTTGAAGATCAAGGGGTATATAATTTATTGGAATGACTGAAATTCTGATAGACTTTGCTTTTTAATGTGAAGATATCATATTATTATATGTAGTAGGAACCCATGGGTTAGAAGAAGCCTACTTAACTTCTTTGGGATAGGGGGTGGTATTTTCATGTCTGGACGAAAAGCGTGCCCAAAGTAAACTGCCTGCTACTCAGGCCCAGAAGCTAGGATATGCATATGGCAGGCGAAACCCCGAGGACAAACCATCCTCTCCCCAAAAAATGTCATCCTACCACTGATTTCAATGGCTGGCACTTGTATAATAGGGCGAAATTGTGCCGATTACAGTTCCTAGGGCTTCCACTAGATGTCAACAGTCTTTAGAAAGAGTTTCAGGCTGGTTTTTGGAAAAATGACCCAGAAATTGTAGTTTTTCTAGGTGGCTCCCATTTTGGCTGTAGTGTTTCCAAGCACGTGAATGAGAGCGCGTTCTTTGGTATTTTTCTCCAGTAAAGACAATAACGATTCTCCGTCTTAAATTTTATAGTTTATTTGCGTATTAGGGTACCTATTGTTTGATTATAAACGTTGATTGACTTGTTTGGATAAATTTATTGGTAACGTTTGGGATTCATTTTGTATGCATTTTGAAGGAGGGAAACCGAGTGGATTATTGACTGAAGCACGCCAGCTAAACTGAGTTTTTATGGATATAAAGAAGGACATTATTGAACAAAAGGACCATTTGTAATGTAACTGGGACCTTTTGGAGTGCCAATAGAAGAAGATCTTCAAAGGTAAGGCATATATTATATTGCTATTTCTGACTTTCATGTCGCAACTCCCTGGTTGAAAATGATTTGTTATGCATTTGTGTACTGGGCGCTGTCCTCAGACAATCGCATGGTTTGCTTTCGCCCTAAAGTCTTTTTTTGGATTAACAACAAGTTAAGCTTTATTTTGATGTATTGCACTTGTGATTTAATGAAAGTTTAATATTTATAGTAATTTAATTTGAATTTGGTGCTCTGCAATTTCACCGGAAATTGTCGAAATGGGACGGTAGCGTCCCACTAATCCACAAGAAGTTAACCAACCCATAAAGTAAAATGTAACATCCATATATGGCCAGCTATGTAAACTTTAACATTAATTTACCTGCAATAGATGTCGTTCAATTGGTAACATGCATTTTTGTCTTCTTCTGATGCCTCTTAAGAGGAAAGTAATCTAAAAGTAACTAAATGTAATCAGATTATGTTACTGAGTTGGGTAATCAAAAAGTTACATTACTGATTACAATTTTGGACAGGTAACTAGTAACTGTAACTGATTACATTTAGAAAGTAACCTACCCAACCCTGCACATGCACACATGCACACATGCACACACAATAACAATAATACACTAGTAGCCCATTTGTTGTAGAGAGTCACAGTTGCGAGTCAGAGAAAGACTCTCCAACGGCCTCTCCATGCCTCCTCTCTCAGCTGTGCCTTGCTCCATGCATGACTGTACCCCTGTAAAAATAGACCTCTTAAAGGGCCAGCAACCAGTCAGTCCCAGACAAGAGGCCAGTCAATTTAAGAAGTACACTGACATCCAATTATCTTTCATGAGTTTCAATTAGGAATTGGTGTATGTGTTTATTTGTGTGCCTGTGCGTGCTCATGTGTGTGTGTGTGTCTATGTTTCTAAAAGAGGGAAAGTGAGTTCATTCTCATTCAGAGATGTACTCACTCTTCAGCGTCCCCCACACGCTCACACACAACACACACATGGTGTTGACGATAAACCTTGGATGAAATGGTTGTAGCACAGTTTATATTATCCCTTTAGCTTTCAGAATGAACCCTGGTGGGTTCTTAGGCGATACTGAGCTCTTTAAGCTTCTGACCTTATCATTCAAATTAGGATCGTTATGTAAACCGTCAAAGAGAAGAAGTCAGCAGGCAGTGCCAGGTAGGTACTCAGTTTCCCAATGAGGACATGTGTTTGAGTGACAGTGAATGCGACTGACAGGCACAATGGGAGTCAGATGCCATTCCGGCTTGATCACTTCATCTCAGAGGTTTGAGACAGGAGACTACAACTTCAAATGAAAACTAAAGGCCTAACACAACAAATCTACATGTGTGAACTGATACCAGCCCACCCTGCCAAACCTAATGCACGCATGCAAAAACACGCACACTCGCACTTACGCACTTATGCACACACTCACACATACACACCCGGATGTACATACAGTACATATGGACATTCAGAAAAACACACAGTAACAAAGAAGTGCCCAACTTTGCCTAGTCCTTTCAAAGGCAAGGGCGAATCTGACACCAAAAACAACATTGAAACGGTTGAAAGTACAATCGATTCATATACGGGGAACAGACTAACAGATGCTGACCATGCATACTCTTACGTTATAATATGATATACAGTATCTCCTATCTCTGGAATATCACTGTGAGACAGCTATATGTCTGACACCAGAAGAACATTCAGTAAACTCTCTATTCAGACTGGAAGGGGTGGAGGCTAACCGTAGACACTGATTTAAGGTCAATTTAGTGTTTTTCTCATTGTGGATTAACTTCTACTTGTAGTATTCCAATCATCTTCAACAGTCAGTCC
Organism: Salmo trutta; assembly: GCF_901001165.1. Taxonomy (NCBI): domain Eukaryota; kingdom Metazoa; phylum Chordata; class Actinopteri; order Salmoniformes; family Salmonidae; genus Salmo; species Salmo trutta. Next base: position 37,196,017 of record NC_042984.1, read on the forward strand.
AGGTGGGAAGGAAATTGTTAGACTACACGTTAGAGTGTAATACTTGGTAATGGAAGTTATTCTATGCAAACTGACTTTGGGGTACCAAGAAATACACTGTGTAATTGAAAGATGTTTGAGTATGTGAGCTGCAGTGGCTGGAGCACTCCCGTGGAAGCAGAAAGAGCTATAATCATGCATGTATGGGCATTGCCTCCTCCACCATAGTGCTATAACTAGATATCACGCAGTGGGCAGAGAAACAGGGAGTGCTCGGGTGTACTGTCCCCACCAAAAAAACACTCACCTCCACAAAGTGTTATAGCACACACTCATACATATGGACGCAAGTGCACACACACGCAAGCAAGCAAGGATGCACGCAAGCACGCACATCTAGGTATATGGTCTTCAACTCCTTTCAAAGTGAACCCACTGGTGAGATCCATCTCAGACTATAGCAACACACAAATCAAGTTCCCATCTCTTCTTAAAAAATGCACTGTCTTAAAATGCATCGTCTAACTGCTTACATTTCTTCAAATGGTATAGCCACAATAATACTTCCTCTGTTGCAGGTATGAATGGACCCAACCCAGACAGTCTAGCTTACTCCTTTTATTCATGACGTTGATTGCAGTCTATTTGTCTGATTATCTGTATTTGTCCTGCACTTTGTACTGGTCTAAAGGGACTGCTGTTGTGAGAAAGGTTTCTTACAAATAAAGGCAATCAATTTGATCATTGAATACAGAACCTTGCTTTCTGTCTGTCCTTTAACCCCAACTTCCAACCACCACATTTACAGTCTCCCACGCCGGCGCAGGGTTCTGCTTTGTGGAGAAGAACAACAAAACCCTGCGTCCGTGTATGGACTACCGGGGCCTGAATAACATCATGGTTAAAAACCGTTACCTGCTCCCACTCATTGCCTTGGCTTTCGAGCCTCTCCAGAGGGCTACCATCTTCTCCAAGTTCGACCTCCGGAACACCTACCATATGGTACGGATGCGGGAAGGGGATGAGTGGAATACCGCCTTTAACATGGCTAGCGGCCACTACGAATACCTGGTGATGCCGTTTGGACTGACCAACACTCCCGCTGTGTTCCAGGCCCTGGTAAACGACGTTCTCCGGGAACATGTTTAACCGGTTCGTATTCGTCTACACTGATGACATCCTCGGGTTTTCCCACTCAGCTCACGAACATGTCCTCCATGTCAGAAAAGTCCTCCAGGGTCTTCTGGAGAACCAGCTGCATGTCAAAGCGGAAATATTCAAATTCCATCGCTCCACCATCTCCTTCCTGGGGTACATCATAGCTGCAGGCAACATCCAGATGTATCCTAAAAAGGTGAGAGCGGTGGTGGATTGGCCACATCCCACCTCCAGTGTTCAGCTGCAACGCATCCTGGGGTTCGCCCATTTCCACCGCAGGTTCATCCGGAGCTACAGCACCCGGGCTTCCCCCCTGTCAGCACTCAAATCTCCCAAGGTCCCGTTTAAGTGGTCTACAGCTGCAGAACAGGCATTCTTGGACCTCAAACACCAATTCACTACTGCCCCCATACTAATCCATCCAGAGCCGTCTCGGATGTCAGAGTGGGGGCTGTCCTGTCCCAGCGTTCAGCCCATAACCAAAAGCTGCATCCTTGCTTATTCCTTTACCATCGTCTCGACCCCATGGAAAGGAACTACAACATCCAGTTAGCCAGAGGAGCCCCGGATAACCGGATGTCTGTCCCGGACTCTGCCCATTCCTCAGTTCTGGAATGGGCTCATTCCGCTCGACTGGCCTGCCATCCTGGCTCCCATCAGAAGCTGGCCTTTGTACAACAACATTTTTGGTGTCCCACCTTGGTTCCTGACGTCTCCGCATTCGTGCACCGTGTGTGCCCAGAATAAGACTCCTCGGCAAGCTCCGGCTGGCTTCCTTCAAGTACTTCCTATCCCTCATCATCCCTGGTCACACATATCCCTGGACTCCGTCACTGGTTTCCCCCCGTCTGATGGCAACACGGTTATCCTTACGGTGGTGGACTGGTTTTCCAAAGCCTCCCACTTCATCCCTTTGCCCAAGCTACCCTCAGCCAAGGAGTCGGCCCAGCTGATGGTGCAGCACGTCTTCCGGATCCATGGACTTCCGGTGGACATGGTCTCCGACGAGGGTCTCAGTTCTCGTCCCAGTTCTGGAAGGCATTCTTCACGCTCATTGGGTCGTCGGCCAGCCTGTCCTCCCGGTTCCACCGCAAGTCTAATGGCCAGCCAGAGCGATCCAATCAGGACATGGAGACAACTCTTTGCTACCTGGTCTCCGCCAATCCCACCACCTGGAGCCAGAATCTCATGTGGGTAGAATATGCCCGCAACACCCTCCCTTGCTCAGCCACTGGTCTCTCTCCTTTTGAGTGCTCCCTGGGATATCAGCCCCCGCTCTTCCCGGAGCAAGAGGAAGAGGTCAGCATACCCTCGGCCCAGATGTTCGTCTGCCGCTGTCACCATACCTGGAAGAGAGCCCGGTCAGCTCTTCTCAAGACCACCTCCAGGTATCAACAACAGGCAGACCGCCACCAGACACCGGCTCCCGTTATTGGGAGGGTATGGCCATCCAATCCTGACCTGCCCCTCCAGGTAGAGTCTTGCAAACTGTGCCCCTGTTTTATCAGCTCTTTCCCCATCTCCAAGATCCTTAGCCCCTCTGATGTTCGTCTTCTGTTGCCCCGTACCCTCCATATACACGACCATTCAAAGGTTTGGGGTCACTTAGAAATGTCCTTGTTTTTGAAAGAAAAGCAACTTTTTTGTCCATTAAAATAACTTCAAATTGATCAGAAATACAGTGTAGACATTGTTAATGTTGTAAATGACTATTGTAGCTGGAAACTTCAGATTTTTTATGGAATATCTACATTGCGTACAGAGGCCCATTATCAGCAACCATCACTCCTGTGTTCCAATGGCACGTTGTGTTAGCTAATCCAAGTTTATCATTTTAAAAGGCAAATTGATCATTAGAAAACCCTTGTGCAATTATGTTAGCACAGCTGAAAACTGTTGTAAAATATGAATTATTGGAACCAAGACTTAAAAAGAACTGATATTGGTGCAAGATGGAGGGAATGTTGGAACTTAAGTGTAAAACTAACAATGACTCAATAATCCATTCTTTCTGGAAATGTTATGAAGTCCAAAAGTTATGGATGGAGTTAGAAAGTTGGCTGTCAGAAGTATTACAATGCAAATGTACTTTTATTCTGCCTGTCCGCATATTTCAATACATGGCATATGAGGGCGCAGTGAGATACCCAATGGGATGGACAATATTTTTATTATCAATCATCTTGAAAAAAACGTATACAAACAAAAAACGGAAATCAACCAATCCTCTGTTGTTAACACAATGGAAAGGTCAAATGCTTTATTATCTAAATGTTGAAAGTCCATGTGAGAGGTTATAGACCTACAGTCAGTGTTCAGATTTCAGTTAGGCCTTCTGTTCCATTTAACCCATCTGAACAGTACAGTTCCTTGACGTGCCATTTTTGAAGTCCCCGTCTTGTGACTGTCAAATTTGTATTGCGCCTCACAATCATCACACATAAGATCTTTCCCAAAAATAAGGCTACTGTTCTGGCCCTCCCTTCCCTTTATTTTCAACTCTCCATTTCACAGCTTTGCTCTTACTCAATTAAACTACGACATTGTCCTTTTTGCCTAACTTTTTCTGCCCAAGTTCCCAAAAGCATTTGCCATTTGGCAATTGCTGTGTATTTGGCACACAAACAGTTAAGCCCTAAAGCCTAACGCCAGATAAAAATTATGAAAAACAAATGTCAATGTACCCTATAAGAATGATACATTTATGAATTCTAAATGCAGTGCTTTCTCTTTATTCAATCACCCACCCACCCTAAACCCGCCAGCCACGCAGATATAACCACGGGGACTGTGGGTTATGAGTCAACCCACACATCACTATTCCTCATATCTACCCCCATATCTGTCCTTCATGTTTGCCCCTCTCGATGTCTGCCCCCCCCCCCCCCCCCCCCCCCATATGTGCCCACTCTGTGACTGTGGCCCCTGGCTATCTCTGGACTGGGTCTATTTCAGCCCACTGCTCTAATTCTGAGCCCAGATCTGCAGGCAGGCTGAATGGTGAACCTACTGGAACCTACACCTCTCTATCCCTTACACACACACACACACACACACACACACACACACACACACACACACACTGGTGTGTAGATACACACACTGTTAGACACACTGCTATGCAAGTACAGTACACACATGCTTCTATACCATATACAGTAAACACATGCATGTTGTATTTCCTTCTCACCCGCACTAACTTTTTTTTTTTTTTTTTACCTCAGACACTTCTAAGATACTTTCTTTCAATATCACACATCCTGAAAATTCTTATAGTCAATACAGCACATTCTCAAACAAGAAACTGCTCTATGCATATATTTTATCCCTTCCATCTATATCTCCGTCTGTATGTCTCACACTCACTCCTACACCCACACACACCCAAACACACACTCTCACAGACCCACACACTCAGGGGGGAGGAAGCATCCCGGTTACCTACCTCTCTGGGTGTCTTTGCGTGGTGAATAACAGAGTGAGTGCTCATTGGATCAGTCAGCAGTAAAGCACTTAGAAACATCCAGTTTTGATACTGCTAGCCTCTCTCTCTTTTCCCCTCCCCTCTGTCTCTCACTCTCTCTTTCTGTCTCCGACTCACTGTCTTCACTCTGTTCTTTCCTTTTCACCTTGTCTCACACTGTTTGCTCTTAACTCGTCTATGTTCTTACACTCTCCGTCTCAAATCAATTCAAGCTAGCTCTCCCTTTGAGTGTGCACTCTCTCTCTCTTTCTCTCTCTCTCTCTCTCCCTTTCTCACTCTGGCTTGCTTGATCTCTCTACCGCCTCCCTCCCTTTCCCCCCCTCTCTCTCTCTCTCTCTCTCTCTCTCTCTCTCTCTCTCTCTCTCTCATACACACACACAACTATATCCCTCTCTCTTTTTCCCTCTCATAAACTCTCTCTTACACTTACAATGCCCTTCTCTCCCTCTTCTCCTTTCTTTCACACAGACTCTGTTACTTTCTTTCCCTCTTACACACTCTCCTTCACACACACGTGATCTCTCCCTTCCCCCCTCTCTCTTTCTCTCTTTCTCTCTCTTGCTCGCTCTCTCTCCCCCCTCTATCTCTCTGTTCCTCCTTCTCTCCCTCTCTCCTGCCTCCTCTTCTCTCTCTCTCTCTCTCTCTCTCCCTCCCTCTCACCCTCCCTCCCTCTCGCCCTCCCTCCCTCTCGCCCTCCCTCACTCCCTCTCTGGATGTATAATTAGCCAGAGCTCAGTGCGGGGCTGCTAACTGATAGAGTCAGGCTCATTGTGGGAGCGTTAGCTAACAATAGTGTTAGCGAGCAGTAGTGTTAGCAGCAGCATTAGTGTTGCTGGGTGGCTAGTGTTTGGCTGAGTGCCCGGCGGCTACGCTCACTAACCTCCTCAGAGCCGGATGCACCGACCCACACCTCACGCCAATCGCTACAACACCTCTGCCTCTCCTCCTATCACAGCACATTAAAATAGGTGTGTGCAGTAACCAGGAGGCGAAACGTTTGAGAAAAGTGGGAGGTGTTTGCATTATGTTTTTTTTATCCATATTCCATTGTCATGGAGATATTCTTTCAATAATGACCTAATGGGAAAACCATGATTTAATGTTAAAAAGATGCATGTTTGATTTCATTTCATTTTTAACAACCAGCATAATAAATCAGTACATAGTTAAGTGTTATTATTTGAATGTTCTTCCTTGTCTAGCATCATGTGAAGCTTATCACTGAACCATGAACCACTGAGAGGTAAGGGACAGAGAGCGCAATGGAGCACACTATAGCATTTGTGGCCTCCACCCGTCATAAATGACATAGCATAAACCCTCAACAGAATTGGCATGGCTCTCTATTAAAAACAACGAACAAAATACAGTACATACTGAACCAATATGGCGGAGATGTGGAGTGATTTTAAAATACACAGCTGGTGAGAAAGAGTGTGACTGGCACGTGGTGAGAAGTCACATGTTGTGTGTGTTGTCGCTTATGTGAGCATTGGGCACAACACAACCCTGCAGTATCATTTCCCCCTCTGATTTCTTTCTTTACCTCTCTCTCTCTCTCTCTCTCTCTCTCTCTCTCTCTCTCTCTCTCTCTCCTCTCTCTCTCTCTCTCTCTCTCTCTCTCTCTCCTCTCTCTCTCCTCCTCTCTCTCTCTCTCTCTCTCTCGTATTCTCTGTTGAGACTCAAGGGCCAATATCTACTGATAGAATATACCACCTAGTGTACAGTACATCACACAACAAAAAGGGGAGTCAGGGTAGCCTAGTGGTTAGAGCGTTGGCCTAGTAACCGAAAGGTTGCAAGTTCGAATACCTGAGCTGACAAGGTGCACATCTGTTGTTCTGCCCCTGAACAAGGCAGTTAACCCACTGTTCCTAGGCTGTCATTGAAAATAAGAATTTGTTCTTAACTGACTTGCCTAGTAAAACAAAGTATATCACAGCAAAGTTATATTGACCTATGTAACCTTTGGTCTCTGTTTGTCTTCTCTCTGACACACACACTTTGACTGTCCAGGAAGGGATCGATGTGGGTAGGACAGACGTATAAACAGCCACTGCGGGATGGAGAGGGCTCTGGCAGTATGTCCTCTGTGATCTGGCTACAGGAGGGCAAGCCAGGAACACAGACACACACACACACACACACACATCCTGACAAGGCAACTCTGACACAGAGAGAAGGGGGGAGCTGGGGGCTTTCTGGATGTAATTTGATGCAGTTGACCTAAAATCAAGGGTCTGAATGAAACTGTGCACCCTGCAGAATCACAGAATGAATGGCCTGCCTGACAATACAGCACATTGACTACAGAATGGGTATAGTACAACACATGGAGTTAAGTGAAACATCCAAAATGATAAGTCCTGGAGTGGAAATATTTCAAAAATTTTGACAGATGCTGAACCAATCAGGACACAGACAGATGGACCGACAGACAGAAGGCCAACCAAGTTGCAGAAATACCTGTGACTCTTACCCACACTCTGCGATGACAAGGCCCATGAAATAATTATTTTGCTAGCGTGCCTTTGTGTGTGTGTATATGTTTTGTATGTGTGTGTGTGTGTGTGTGTGTGTGTGTGTGTGTGAAAGTGACTCACCCCGTGTCAGTTACTCCTCTGCTAAAGTGTCCTTTCCTTTTTGACTTCATACCTCTTCAGCCTGCTATTCCTGTACTATGCAAATATATCAAGGGAAAACCATAGCATCCATGTGTGTCTGAGTGATAACAGCACACTAAAATAACATGGATTCTTCTGACAGCGTCTTAGGGGATTTCAGGGAGTTCTGTGTCTTTAATAGTGTCACGGTAGAATCATAGATTCACACTGAAGCGGACCGAAATATCCCGGCTTGCTCTGAAAGTCAAAAATATCGTATTGCATAAGATGTTGGAGTGACCTGACCGTGTAGATGCAAAGTGCAACTGAAGTTGTCTTGCAAATGCACGCACAAATGTATATCCAGGTATGTACGCATGTGGGTGCGAACACACACACAGACACAGACACAGACACACACACACACACACACACACACACACACACACACACAGACACAGACACACACACACACACACACACACACACACACACACACACACACACACACACACACACACACACACACACACACACACACACACACACACACACACACATACACACAGAATACCCACACAAAACCCTTATACCCATACTCGGGCACATGTGCACACACGCGCACAGACACACAGTGATGTCCTATTATTGTCCTGCCGGCAGAGCGGTGCCGGGCGGCAGCAGAGAAACTGGAGCTGGGTGCTGACTCAGGGAACAGGCCCAGAGAGAGAGGAGCACATTGTGCTAAAATAGAGGATTGTTACAGACACACAAATCTTTTCTCCATCCGCTTTGAGGCTTCAGCCAATGTCACCCAATCAGCTACTGGCAGGACAGCCTGACCAGATTTTACACTCACATTCATACATCCATACATCTCTCTCTTTGTATCGCTCAGTCACTGAATATCACTCTCACTCATTCTCTCCCACACTCATTTCTCTTTCACTCTGTTCTCTTTCTGTCTCCTTCCCTTTTACTATTTGTTTGAGTCTGTTTTATTGTGTTCTGTCTCCTGCCCTCTGTTTATAAAGGCTGCAATTAGTTGAATTGTCCAAGGTAGACTTCTAGGAATGATTGTGTGTGTGTGTGTGTGTGTGCATGCGTGGGTGCGTGGGTGTTTACACGCTTGTGCGTGTCTGTGTGTGTGTGTGTGTGTGTGTGTGTGTGTGTTTGTTTGTTTGTTTGTGTGTGTGCTTACATCTCTTAAATTCTTTCCTCCAAAATGAACATGAGCTCAACCCTATGTACCATTGTATGAAGCAACTCACTCTATGTCATCCACTAAAAAAGGTGGAGCACTAATCCAGTCATGCCCAGATGACTTCCGCTGCCCTCTGGTTTTTACTGCCAACCCCTCCCCTCTTTCTCTCTGTATTTGTCTCCCTTTTTCTCTATTTTGTTCTCTCTCCCCCTCTCCTCTCCTCTCCTCTCCTCTCCTCTCCTCTCCTCTCCTCTCCTCTCCTCTCTCCTCTCCTCTCTCTCTCTCTCTCTCTCTCTGTCTGTATTTCCTGTTTTACTATCTGTCCTTTCTCTCTATCTAAAAATACTGCAGCCCTGTCACTATAATAGATCACCTCAGAGGAAATTTGGAGCCAGAACTGGACACTGCTTTACACACACACAAACACGCACGCACACAGACATGCACACGGGGGTATTAACGGATGAATGCTTGTTCACACAGCATGTTGACATGGGCCGTATACGTGTGTGTCAGACTAACAGGTCCATCATGCGGGCTGTGCTAAAAGAGGAGTGTGAGGGCAGGTATCTTTGTCAGGTCATTGCTAGCACCCAGACCCTTACGCACACAGACACAGAGACAAACTGGTGTGTGTGTGCATGTCTAGTTCATTGTGTGCTCAGAGAAACTGAGATTGTGTCTCCTGTTTTGGAAAGAGAGGAAGGAGGAATGCACCAAGTTTGTGAATGTAGGAGAGAAACAGGGTGAGAGATTATATTTGCAGAAGAGATGGTGTGTGAGAGAGTGTTAATGTAGAGAGAGAGAGAGAGAGAGAGAGAGAGAGAGAGAGAGAGAGAGAGAGAGAGAGAGAGAGAGAGAGAGAGAGAGAAAGAGGACAGAGAGAGAGAGGAGGAGAGGGGAGAGCGAGAGAGGGATAGAGAGAAAGTGAAAGAGAGCAAGAGTTGACAGGCTACACTTGTGACTAGTAAGGAAACTAAATAAATAAGTTCCCACTGCAGCATTCACACTCTATGTAACTCCTGAGAGTCTGGCGAGGAGAGAGAGGTGTCACTGTAAGATCCCAGAACTGGTGTTTCTATGGCAACGGCTGTCTCAGGGATACCCGGCCCCTAGTGATGACCTCTGGTGAACTCTAGGGACTGTTTGAATCGAAGTTGCATCTTAATTTGAGCCAGTTTGCTACAGCAAGAAAATATTACTGCAGCAACAGGAAACGTGAATTATAATTAGAATTTTTGTAGGGGTTGATCCCTTTTTCTTTAGGGCAAATCAAGTCTGACATTTTCAGGGGGAAATTACAAACTTTAGAAGCCTTTTTAAACCTTGAATACACAACAAGTTTGCCTTTCCTGTTGTGCAGGAAAATTCTCAGAAACCAAAGAGTGATCAAATGAAGCTGCTACATCTGTAAGGTCAGTTTACGGCTAGATCAGATCTGTGCTAGCCGACACCTGCATAGCAGAGGTTTTGGCGGGCGTCAGAGGTCCAACCAAAGATTTTTATAACCAAGATAAACCACAGTCTGTCATTTCCAATGGGAACAAATGAGTCATAATGGGCAGAGCACAAGCTAGCGAGATCCTATTAGCCCGTTGTAGCACACATCTGCACATTTCTGTCAGGGAATGCCTACTCTGTGAAGTACGCGTATGCCATAACTCAATTCACCTTTGCACTCCTTCTAAACAACACATTTTTTTTAGAACTTTGGCAAAGGTTAAAGACTACAAAACGTAGTTGACTCTGTTCATAACAGATTTTAGTTTTGGGAACAGAAAATGTGCAGAATGTCGGCCAAAATCCATCTCCTTCCATCTTCTCCTGCTGCCGGCCACTGGGCTTCCTCTCACTACCATATTTGGTAGAAACGCCAAGCGAATGCTTAACATTTATACATCTGGTGAAATATCTGTCTCATTCACAAGCGGCTGGCTCCTTGCTTTAGCTTATATCTGACACTGGCATTGGATGCAACCAAACCACAACGTTTTTATAATCCAACAACTCCCACACAGCCAGAAGTTAATGTAGCCGCGTTACAAGTTCAAACACCCGACTGATAGTTCAAACACCCGCATGATATTATATTGTCTACACCTCGATTAGACTGATATAAATCCTCCTATCCAAATGAACATGAAGACGTGCATTAGCCTACCCGTTCTACAGCCGTTTTGAACTTCCAACGCGGTTGGGATTATAACGAAGGGTGGTTTGTGACACACAACTGGTTTGTGACACACAAGAGCAGCTGCTCACCTATTTGTCTGCTCATACCGCAGTTACACCTCCAACTCCACCAAAACATCCGCTATGAGGATGTATGACAACGTGGGTTCGCGCTTGATTTGATTGAATCAACGCCTTAGTTTTCCCTCCTACGATTAGGGGAGGGATCCTAGATCTGTGCTGAAGGGCATCTTCACCTGGACACTGCCCAACTAGATTTATTCTGTTCTGGTCATGATGTGTCAGTGAAAGCTGTTACGTAAGAGGCTATCAGTCACATTCTGACATCAACAAGAGCTCACGGTTTTTCCAATTTGACTTCAGAATCTGAAGCTTATCCACGTTTTTCAAAAGTCAAATTTCGAAGTTGCTCCAAACGTGAAATGTTTATGTTTTTGACACCCTGGGTTGAATCTCAGCATCGTTGCATTTGGAGAAACGTCACATTTCAAAGTTATAGATTAAGACTTTGGATAGGGTTAAAACATTAAGTCTAGGCATTCAAGTTAAGTTAAGGGTTAAGGTTTGGGATAGGGTATAAAAATAAAAATGTAATTCTCTCACTCGGATTGAACACAAGACTTTTGGATCCGGAGTCATGGAATTACCTAATAGTACTCATTGTTGCCTCTAGTGGCCGGTATTTAAGGCCTTTCCCGAAGACCTCAGGGGATGGACAGACATCCAATTTCTAAAGTCAATCTTGAGTGATCTGTCTGCTGACATGGCCAAGCCTCCGCACACCAACCTCAATCAAATGCAGCGTCATTGCTACTCTACTCTCTGTACCTGGCATCCCTGTTAATTTGGTGTGTAGTCATCTGTGACTGGAGTGTGTTTGCGTGTGTGTGTGTGTGTGTGTGTGTGTGTGTGTGTGTGTGTGTGTGTGTGTGTGTGTGCTTGCGCATGCGTGCATGTGCGTGCATGCGTGTGTATGTGCGTGTTAATCCTACCTGTGTTTTCACAGCCCTTGTCATCTCGTTATCACAGTGACATTTGTTCGGGCCTGCTGGGCCATCTGGATACGTCCCACACACATGTGAGAGAAACCAGCCTGGTTTAGGTCTGACTCACATCAAACAGCCTCCCTGCCCACACACTCACACACACCAACAAACACACTCAATCACACAGAGAGAGAGAGAGAGAGAGAGAGAGAGAGAGAGAGAGAGCGAGAGAGAGAGAGAGAGGGGGAGAGATAGAGATAGAGAGAGAGAGAGATGAAAAATAGTGTGTCGATATCATTTTACAAACTGAGTGCAGAAAAACAAAAAATATTGAACAACATTCAACCCTCAATGCATTTGTTGTGTTTCTGTTGTTATTGAAAGTGTGCAGCATGCCCTGGAACAGCGCCTGTGATGTGTGTGTGTGTGTGTGTGTGTGTGTGCGTGCGTGCGTGCGTGCGTGCGTGTGTGTGTGTGTGTGTGTGTGTGTGTGTCTGTGGGACGGTCCCAGTATGCCAGAAGGTAGGGAGGTGGAGGTGTTGTTGCCACATGTTGGAGTTCTGAAACAACACATTTGGTGCCAACGCTCTGTCACAGAATTAAACATATTTCAATCGACTACAGGCTTAACTGAATGAACAACAACGGAATACAATAATACATTTTATTAGGAATGGCCTCATCTCCGAGGGACGATCCTCGGAGCCAGATGATGTGATGGCAGGATGGTTGTTGAAAACTGTTGCTGAAAAACAGCAACTGAGAAAACGAGGGTAAGTTGACACATAAATACATCCCCAGATTTACGCCCATTAGTTGAGAGAGAGGAAGGGGTCATAATTGCAAGAGTGAGCCCATAGGTTAAACAGCAAGTGTGAGGTATGTGGATTATTGTGCCGTGCTCGTAGGCTATACGGTACATAGGTGATTGAAATTCCTCACATGGCTAAGAGAAGAAGAAACAAGACGCTATGATGCTGATGATACATTTGCCTGTACAGTAATATGCCTGTACAATAAGAAATAAAGGGAAATATGTTGCTTATGCTTGCTGGATGAAGTTCAACGCATTCAGAACAGCCTTCCTGATTGAACTTTCGTTAACTACATTAGACATAGTACTGGTACAGAGATAGAGAGAAAGAGAGGGCGAAAGAAAGTGTGTCAATATAATGTTGTCGTTTTTTTACACTCAATGTGTTTGTTTCAGTTGTTATGTGTGCAACACATCGAACAGCCGCCGTGGTGTGTGTGTATTTGTGTGTGTGTGTGTCTGTCTGTGTCTGTGCGTGTGTGCGTGCGTGCGTGTATATGTGGGGTGGGGGGGCTTTCCCGTATGCCAGAGGGTGGGGAAGTAGAGGTGTTGTTGCCACATGTTTGAGTTCTGAAACAATACATTTGGGGCCAACGTACTGCCACAGAATTCAACATATTTGACACAGTACCTATAGCTCTAACAGTCTCATGTCAGAATTAGACGTTCGACCATGTTTCTCAAACATAACATTTCTACGTTGCTCTAAATGTAAAATTTGGAAGTGTTTAAGGTAACATTTAGGAATTAACTCTGCATTTTTAAGGTTAGGGTTAAGTTTAGGCATTAACTCTTAATGGTTAAAACCAAAATCTCAAAAATAACTTTTTATCACTTGATTCTAACATGCATCCGTATATCCCAGATTTAGATGCTTATGCCAATCTGTCATCCCCTTCCACAACACCCAAGCAAAATTGAAACCTACTTGAAGGTAACAGCGCTCTCTGTTGCCCCTAGTGGTCGGTTTCCATGTCATCTCCGGATGTCCTCAGACACGTATAGACGTCTAATACTGACTTGTAGCACAGGTGACCTGGCTGCATTTGCTACAAGCAGACTGGTACAGGGGTTACAGAGAAGAGATAGATTATCATTATCACACGCAGGCACTGCAATGGGGGCTTTATGCAGTATACACAGTCCATTCAAATAAATGCAACCCTGGCGGGAGAGAGAGCGTGTCTTTATCTCTGAATATCTGTGTTTGTGGGGCACTCGCTGAATGAGTGAGGCTTGAGAAATCCCCACGCTGCACTGCTAGAGAGTGAGAGAGCAAGAGGGAAAAATAGATACACTTCCTCCTCACCACAAAGTTTCCTGCACTTATGATTCATTCACTCTGCTCTTTGATACAATGTGTGTGCATGCATGCATACATACATTTGGGAGCTTGTTTTCGTTCATATTTAGTAATATTCTTATAAACACAGCAAAAAAAGAAACGCCCCTTTTTCAGTAACCTGTCTTGCAAAGATAATTCGTATAAAATCCAAATAACTTCACAGATCTTCATTGTAAAGGGTTTAAACACTGTTTCCCATGCTTGTTCAATGAATCATAAACAATTAATGAACATGCACCTGTGAAACAGTCGTTAAGACACTAACAGCTTACAGACGGTAGGCAATTAAGGTCATAGTTATGAAAACCTGGGACACTAAAGAGGCCTTTATACTGACTCTGAAAAAAAACTAAAGAAAGATGCCCAGGGTCCCTGCTCATCTGCTTGAACGTGCCTTAGGCATGCTGCAAGGAGGCATGAGGACTGCAGATGTGCCAGGGCAATAAATTGCAATGTCTGTACTGTGAGATGCCTAAGACATCGCTACAGAAAGACAGGACGGACAGCTGATTGTCCTCACAGTGGCAGAACACGTGTAACAACACAGGCACAGGACCGATATATCCGAACATCACACCTGCGGGACAGGTACAGGATGGGAACAACAACTGCCTGAGTTACACCAGGAACCCACAATCCCTCCATCAGTGCTCTGATTGCCCACAATAGGCTGAGAGAGGCTGGACTGAGGGCTTGTAGGCCTGTTGTAAGGCAGGTCCTCACCAGACATCACCGGCAACAACGTCGCCTATGGGCACAAACCCACCGTTGCTGGACCAGACAGGACTGGCAAAAAGGGCTTTTCACTGACGAGTCGCGGTTTTGTTTCACCAGGGGTGACAATCGGATTTCTGTTTATCGTCGAAGGAATGAGTGTTACACCGAGGCCTGTACTTTGGAGCGGGATCGATTTGGAGGTGGAGGGCCCGTCATGGTCTGGGGCGGTGTGTCACAGCATCATCGGACTGAGCTTGTTGTCATTGCAGGCAATCTAAATGCTGTGCGTTACAGGGAAGACATCCTCCTCCCTCATGTGGTGCACTTCCTGCAGGCTCATCCTGACATGAACCTCCAGCATTACAATGCCATCAGCCATACTGCTCGTTCTGTGCATGATTTCCTGCAAGACAGGAATGTCAGTGTTCTACCATGGCCAGCGAAGAGCCCGGACCTCAATCCCATTGAGCACGTCTGGCACTTGTTTGATCGGAGGGTGAGAGCTAGGGCCATTCCCCCCAGAAATGTCCGGGAACTGCAGGTCCCTTGGTGGAAGAGTGGGGTAACATCTCACAGCAAGAACTGGCAAATCTGGTGCAGTCCATGAGGAGGAGATGCCCTGCAGTTCTTAATGCAGCTGGTGGCCACACCAGATACTGACTGTTACTTTTGATTTTGACCCTCCCTTTATTCAGGGACACATTATTCCATATATGTTAGTCACATGTCTGTGTAACTTGTTCAGTTTATGTCTCAGTTGTTGAATCTTGTTATGTTCATACAAATATTTACACATGTTCACTTTTTAGTGACAGGGGGCAGTATTCGGAAATTCAGATGAATGACGTGCCCAAATTAAACTGCCTGCTACTCGGGCCCAGAAGGTAGGATATGCATATTATTAGTAGATTTGGATAGAAAACACTCTGAAGTTTCTAAAACTGTTTGAATGACGTCTGAGAGTACAACAGAAGTCATATGGCAGTCTAAAACCTGAGAAAAAATCCAACCAGGAAGTGGTTTGTAGTTTTTTCAACTGATTGCCTTTCCAAACTACAGTGTCTGTGGGGTCATTCTGCACTTCCTAAGGCTTCCACTTGATGTCAACAGTCTTTAGAACCTTGTTTCATGCTTCTACTGTTACTGGGCAGAGAATAAGAGCTGTCTCAAGCCTGGGACCAGTGAGTTGTTTACTGCGCACTCACGCAGGCGAGCCGCTCCTTCTTTTTCCTCTGTAATGAATACGCTATTGTCCGGTTGGAATATTATCTAAGATTTATGTTAAAAAGACCCTAAGGATTGATTGTAAACATCATTTGACATGTTTCTACAAACAGTAATGGAACTATTTGACTTTTCATCTCGGATTTTGCACTCGCGCATTATGCCTTTGGATTAGTGATCTGAACGCGCGAACAAAACGGAGGTATTTAGACATTAATATCGAGTTTATCGAACAAAACAAACATTTCTTGTGGAAGTGGGAGTCCTGGGAGTACATTCCGACGAAGATCAGGTAAGTGAAGATTTATAATACTATTTCTGAGTTTAGTTAACTCCAGAACTTGGCGGGTAACTGTATAGCTTGCATTGATGGCTGAGCTCTGTACTCAGAATATTAGCCGTAAAGCTATTTTGAAATCTGACACAGCAAATGCATTAAGGAGAAGTGTATCTACAATTCTTTCAATAACTGCTGTAAATTTTATCAACGTTTATGATGAGTATTTTTGTAAATTGATGTGCTCATTCACCGGAAGTTTTGGGAGGCAAAACATTTCTGAACATCACACGCCAATGTAAAATGTTTTTTTGGGATATAAATATGAACTTTATCGAACAGAACATACATGTATTGTGTAACATTGAGTCCTGGGAGTGTCATCTGATGAAGATCATCAAAGGTTACTGATTCATTTTAGCTGTATTTCTGGTTTTTGTGATGCCTCTCCTTGCTTGGAAAATGGCTGTGTGGTTTTTCTTGTTTAGGTGCTGTCCTAACATAATCTAATGTTATGCTTTCGTCATAAAGCCTTTTTGAAATCGGACAATGTGGTTGGATTAACGAGATGATTATCTTTAAAATGGGATATAATAGTTGTATGTTTGAGAAATTTGAATTATGAGATTTTTGTTGTTTTGAATTTGCCGCCCTGCTATTTCACTGGCTGTTGGCAGTGTGTCCCGCAGGTCCCAGAGAGGTTTTAAGTTTGCTGAAACTAAACGTAGTTGACAGTGAGAAGACATTTCTTTTTTTGCTGAGTTTATGTGTCTGCTCTGTCCTATGTTGAAATTTTGTGTGTGTGACATTTCTGTGAAAATGCTGAATGTGGAGAAGTGTATTCTGGTTTCAGAGCACTCTGAAAACCCACTGATAACTAGGCTGATTAGGAGATCAACATCAGTTAGAAGATCAAACCAAGTTTCAGTATGACTGTGTTGGAGAACTAGTAAAGGGTAAACACCAAGATTACAAAGGTGAACCATGGTGAAACAGAAGTCATTATCTTTTTAAGGCTGGGGGCAGTATCCTGAATTTCGGATGACTGACGTGGCTTAAGTAAACTGCCTGCTACTCAGGCGCAGAAGCTAGGATGTGCATATAATTGGTAGCCTTGGATAGAAAACACTCCGAAGTTGCTAAAACTGTTAGAATAATGTCTGTGAGTATAACAGAACTGATGTGGCAGGCGAAACCCTGAGGAGAATCCATTCGGACATTTTTTCTTTTGAGGTCACAGGCCATTTCAATGCTAGCCTATGGGATATTCAAAATAATTCCTCCCAGATTGCAGTTCCTATGGCTTCCACTAGATGTCAACAGTCTTTTAAAAGGATTTCAGGCTTGTTTTTTGAAAAACGAATGAGTAGTTGTAGTTTTTCCAAGGTGTCTCTCATTAGAAAAGTGGTCTTGTGGCGCGCGTGAATGAGGTGTGCGCTCTTCGTTATTTATCTTCCCTATTGAACATACTATTCTCCTTCTTAAATTTGATCATTTATTTAGATATTAGAGCACCTGAGGATTATTTAGAAACATCGTTTGACTTGTTTGGATGAACTTTACTGGTAACTTTTTGAATTCATTTGTATGCATGTTTAACGTGTGGATTACTGAATCAAGCGTGCCAACTAAACAGATATTTTTGGGATATAAAGAAGGACTTAATCGAACAAAATGACCATTGGTTGTGTAGCTGGGACCCTTGGGATTGCAAACAGAGGAAGATCTTCAAAGGTAAGTGATTTATTTTATCGCTATTTGGGATTTTGTGACACCTGTGCTGGTTTGGAAAAGTATTTTGGTATGGGGCGCTGTCCTCAGATAATCGCATGGTATGCTTTCGCCATAAAGCCTTTTTGAAATCTGACAACGCGGTTGGATAAACAAGAAGTTAAGCTTTTAAACTATGTAAGACACTTGTAGTTTCATGAATGTTTAATATTACGATTTTTGTATTTTGAATTTTGCGCACTGCAATTTCACCGGATGTTGTCGTGGTGGAACGCTAGCGTCCCACCTAGACCAAAGAGGTTTTAAACAAACATTTGTCTCTTAATAAACCAATTAGGCACATTTAGGCACTCTTGACACAACATATTGAACAATGCAATGGAATTGGTCATTGGATCAGTCTAAAACTTTGCACATACATTGCTGCCATCTAGTGGCCAAAATCTAAATTGCTTCTGGGCTGGAATAATACACTATGGCCTTTCTTTTACATTTCAAAGATGATGGTAAAAAAACATGTTTTTTGTATGTATTATCTTTTACCAGATCTAATGTGTTATATTCTCCTACGTGAATTTCACATTTCCACAACCTGCAAAGTGTTTCCTTTCAAATGGTATCATGAATATGCATATCCTTGCTTCAGATCCTGAGCTACAGGCAGTTAGATTCTAGGCAAAACTTGAAAAAAGGATCGGATCATTTTTAACCCTGAATATACCAACATATGTTACGTACATGGATTACCAACTGGGGTCGTTTGACCCCAGGAAGAAACTTGGAAAAAGCTAAAATCGAAAAGAATATAATTTTTATTATTATCAAAACATCAATAGACATGAAAATAATGTAATGTGAAATAAAGAAATAACCAAAACAATTACATCTAATTTGCAGAAATCCCTTATTTAAAGTGATCCTAGTAGACAATTACCAAAAATCTGGCTTAGTTTTCTTTATTTACTTACCCCACAGCCAGCATTAGCATCGCTGCTAGTGAAACAATGGGAGAAGTAGGGACTTCTAAAAGCACGCACAAATCCTCAAATGTTATAGCAACCAAAATACCATAACAATTTGCACAAGTAGAACACTGGAGAGCATTATAGGAAATCTGGTATTAACATCAACAGAAAGAAAAAAATCTGAGAATACACACCAAATGCTCCCGAGTGGTGCAACGGACTAAGGCACTTCATCTTAGTGCAAGAGGTGTCACTACTGTCCCTGGTTCAAATCCAGGCGTTATCACATCCAGCTGTGATTGGGAGTCCCATAGGGTGGCGCACAATTGGTCTGGGTTTGGCTGGGGTAGGCCGTCATTGTAAATAAGAATTTGTTCTTAACTGACTTGCCTAGTTAAATTAAGGAAGACTATGCGTACTTTCAGAGGGTAGCTAGTTTCTGTATTACAGTTCTAACAACTATGTATACCACTGACAGACTTTAATGAGCTGATTTGACTGCAACAAAGCATATATTTAAAGTAATTTAGATTTTGTACATGGTCATACCTAGTTAGAACCAGTTATGCTAAATGATTAAAATGTAAAAAAATATATATAATAGCCATATTTGAGTACATAAGGTGTACCATCTTTGCCGGTGAACTGTCTATCAGGTCAAGATCACTCCAACAGGTTCCCCTCCATCCTCTAAGGATATATATAACTTAATATTATGTCTCCAGAGAAACCTGGGTTAAAATAAATACTTGTTTAGATTTGCCCTATACTATTCTTTTGAGAATACACACCAATACAGCTTTCTGTGCAGATTTAGAGCCTATTTGAGTTCTGCATTGCATCTCTATCAAGTATTTATACCATTGGCAGATTTTTATATGCACAAAAATAAGGTCATTTTGGTTTTGTTTACAGTCATACGATATGTGGCATAGAAAGCAAAATGTTAGGCATAGAAAGACAATCTGCAGACATATAGCTCCCCATCTGGTCAGAATCACTGACACAGGTCCTCCTCCACCCTCTGGTGGTATGGATAACTTGTTATTATGTTTCCATAGAAACTTAGATTCAAATATAGGTCCTATCTATCAAAATATTCTAAACAGCATTAGGTGTTTTTGGCTGGAGTGAATTGAATTAACCTTTGGGCTATGATCAAAAATATGAATGGGGTCAAAATGATCCCAGTCGGTGGTTTGAGGGTTTTTAAAATTGTAATATTGTATAATATTACTCAGTCTAAAGGAATTCATCTAAACTTTCAAAATGTCTGCCATCATGTTACAACCATCTCCTGGTTTATTTCAAGCTATGACTGTCAAAGAGGAAAAACTCATATAGAGTAATGTGTGCGTGTGTGCGTATGTACGTGCGTGTGTGTACAGTCGATTTTTGTGTAGAGAGAGGAATTGTGGTGCATGGATGTGGCTGTATAAGAGCGGTACTAAAGGCGTGTTTAACGCTGTGCTCGTTTCTCTTGGCTTAGTGTGTATTGTTTCTGTGTGGGCCTGTGTGTGCGTGTGAACACTGTTTTATAAATTCTGCTGTAATATTCACTGACATGCTAAAACACTGCTGCGCACCGGGTGGGTTCTCCCTGTCACATCGCCTCATCCTCCTCCATCTTCCCCCTTTTTTCTCTCGCTTTCTTTCTCACCCTCCCCTCTCCTTCTCTTCTCCCTCAAATCGGTCTCACAGACACTCCCCCCTCTCTTTCTTTCTTTCTCCACCCACTGTCTCTCTCTCACCCTCCCCCCTCTCTGCCTGCCCTCTCTCTCATCTATAATTGAGCGTTCCCACAGTACCAACTTAATTTGCTGCCTGTGAATAATGAATGAGACACGTTTTACCCTCCGCTAGTTTGATAACCGTTTAGTCGTTTATCTGTGCTATCCGTGACCAGGTGTGGATATCACCCAGGCCTCGCGGTGCGGGCATTGCCCAGGCTTGGGGGTGCGGGCATCACCCACCATGTGCCACCGAGGGAGGGTGACTACCAGGCAGATTATGTGGATGGAATCGCCTTGGGAAAAGACAAAATGGACCAAAAATGCATGTCTCCCTCTTTAACAACATTATTAGGAAGACGAGACAGATTTACAGTACTCACATGGAAGCCCATCATATTGCTATGTTATACTGTATGTTATATTGCTTTGATTAATATTTAGTTAGGAGGCAGGGCAGAGAGCAGACATTCACTGTACGGAGTTCGAGATGGTGCACTCTTTATGAAGAGTGCATCTGACAAGGGCAATGAATGTCCCTTCAGTGCAGGTGAACTCTATAACTTTACAGCAGTATTAGACCCTAGTCACCCTATAGTAACCTTATTACCTTCGGCCTACAGTAATGGTGCCGGTATTTCTTATACAGTATGAACATTGCACACACACATACACACTCAGTCATAGCACACTACCGTGGGATTCTATTGATGCAAAAACATCAAAGTACCTTCTGGGTTTTAACACCTTTAACATCTTCTCAATGGACTTTCAAGCTGTGCTCTACACACACGTTTGCACACACACACACACACACACCCACACCCACACACACACACACACACACACACACACACACACACACACACACACACACACACACACACACACACACACACACACACACACACACACACCACACACACACAGACACAGACAGACACACACGAACACACACTCACTCTCTCTCACACAGGCACCATGCTTATTAATAGCATGTTTCAGCTACACAACGCCACGGAGAAGTGCAAGCGAGGCGGTTTATAGCCGGGGGACCATAGATGACGTTACTCCTCTTGGGGTAAAGTTACGTAAAGTAACAGCTGATCACTGCCCCTTCCTTCGCAGAAGGCAAGTTGACATAAAGTGTTGTCAACTTTGTTCTGAGGGCAGAAAGAATCAGATTTGTTTAGGGCAGCACAAATTGGTTTCTAAAAGGTCAATGGGCGGTGTTTAACAGATAGGGGTGGCAGGTAGCCTAGTGGTTAGCGCGTTGGGCCGAAAGAACATGCTTAACTAATCAGAGCAAGCTATTGAGCTAAGCATTTAGCAACCTCTTAGCTACTCATGCTAAATGAATAAATAGAGTTAGCTAGCTAGCTAGGTGTAAAATATAAAACCAAGTGAGCTACCATTTGGTTTATTGAAATGTTAAGTTGAATAAGCCAATTGAATGTAAAAAAAAAAACAGGGCTTGTTCCTGTAATGTCATCATCCTGTGTATGATAGTTTTGGCCTGCCTCACTAACGATGCCTATTCCCTGCCTGTACTTTAGCCTATTGGATTTCCTGTTATCAACCTATTGCCTGATCTCCTGGATGACATTAATAGCCTTTTCCCTGCTTGTACTGTTGCCTTTTTGGACCCCTGTGTATGACCTTCTGCCTGCCCCTGGACCCAACTACCTGCCTCCTCCTGCGGGCCTTTACAAATTAACACCTGCTGCTCCCTGTGCTTGAAACCAGCTCTCTGTCTCCCATCGTGTTCATTACACCACCAGGCACTGGGAGATGAATTCACCTTTCAGCAGGACAATAACCTAAAACACAAGGCCAAATCTACACTGCAGTTGTTTACCATGAATATAGTGAATGTTCTGGAGTGGACGAGTTAACATTTTTTACTTAAATCTACTTGAAAATATATGGCAAGACCTAAAATTGCTTGTCTAGCAATGATCAACAACAAATTTGACAGAGCTTGAAGAATTTGGAAAAGAATAATGGGCAAAGGTTGCACAAACCAGATGAGCAAAGCTCTTAGTGACTTACCCAGAAATACTCACAGCTGTAATCACTGCCAAAGGTGCTTCTACAAAGTATTGACTCAGTGGTGTGAATGCTTATGTAAATGAGACATTTCTGTATTTCATTTTCAATACATTTTCTAAAATTTCAACAAAAAAATAGCACACACACGCGCACACACGCAGGCACACACACCCACACACACACATGCAGGCAGGCAGGCACATGCACAAACACAAGCAAAATAGCCACCACTCCCCACCACACTTGTCTAACAGCCTGGCCATTAAGGCCCAATATGGTGAGTCACTGTATAATGACACAGCAGCTCATCATCTCACTGGCTGTTGATGGATTGCCTGTCATTCTGTTTGCGTTTTTGTGTGTGTGCGAGATTGTGAGCGTGCTTGTGAGCATGCGTGTGTGTTTGTGCTTGCTTCCATTGTTGCATGTGTACATGATTAGTGCAATGATGGTGGTGATGATGATGAAGATGATGGTGGTTATTGTTGTTGCTCCCAGAAATGCACTGATGCTCAATTCTTCCTTCACATATTCTTTGTCCAGGGTAATCTTAAAATATATATATACTGCTCAAAAAAATAAAGGGAACACTTAAACAACACAGTGTAACTCCAAGTCAATCACACTTCTGTGAAATCAAACTGTCCACTTAGGAAGCAACACTGATTGACAATACATTTCACATGCTGTTGTGCAAATGGAATAGACAACAGGTGGAAATTATAGGCAATTAGCAAGACACCCCCAATAAAGGAGTGGTTCTGCAGGTGGTAACCACAGACCACTTCTCAGTTCCTATGCTTCCTGGCTGATGTTTTGGTCACTTTTGAATGCTGGCGGTGCTTTCACTCTAGTGGTAGAATGAGACGGAGTCTACAACCCACACAAGTGGCTCAGGTAGTGCAGCTCATCCAGGATGGCACATCAATGCGAGCTGTGGCAAGAGGGTTTGCTGTGTCTGTCAGCGTAGTGTCCAGAGCATGGAGGCGCTACCAGGAGACAGGCCAGTACATCAGGAGACGTGGAGGAGGCCGTAGGAGGGCAACAACCCAGCAGCAGGACCGCTACCTCCGCCTTTGTGCATGGAGGAGCGCTGCCAGAGCCCTGCAAAATGACCTCCAGCAGGCCGCAAATGTGCATGTGTCTGCTCAAACGGTCAGAAACAGACTCCATGAGGGTGGTATGAGGGCCCGACGTCCACAAGTGGGGGTTGTGCTTACAGCCCAACACCGTGCAGGACGTTTGGCATTTGCCAGAGAACACCAAGATTGGCAAATTCGCCACTGGCGCCCTGTGCTCTTCACAGATGAAAGCAGGTTCACACTGAGCACATGTGACAGTCTGGAGACGCTGTGGAGAACGTTCTGCTGCCTGCAACATCCTCCAGCATGACCGGTTTGGCGGTGGGTCAGTCATGGTGTGGGGTGACATTTCTTTGGGGGGCCGCACAGCCCTCCATGTGCTCGCCAGAGGTAGCCTGACTGCCATTAGGTACCGAGATGAGATCCTCAGACCCCTTGTGAGACCATATGCTGGTGCGGTTGGCCCTGGGTTCCTCCTAATGCAAGACAATGCTAGACCTCATGTGGCTGGAGTGTGTCAGCAGTTCCTGCAAGAGGAAGGCATTGATGCTATGGACTGGCCCGCCCGTTCCCCAGACCTGAATCCAATTGAGCACATCTGGGACATCATGTCTCGCTCCATCCACCAACGCCACGTTGCACCACAGACTGTCCAGGAGTTGGCGGATGCTTTAGTCCAGGTCTGGGAGGAGATCCCTCAGGAGACCATCCGCCACCTCATCAGGAGCATGCCCAGGCATTGTAGGGAGGTCATACAGGCACGTGGAGGCCACACACACTACTGAGCCTCATTTTGACTTGTTTTAAGGACATTACATCAAAGTTGGATCAGCCTGTAGTGTGGTTTTCCACTTTAATTTTGAGTGTGACTCCAAATCCAGACCTCCATGGGTTGATAAATTGGATTTCCATTGATTATTTTTGTGTGATTTTGTTGTCAGCACATTCAACTATGTAAAGATAAAAGTATTTAATAAGATTATTTCATTCATTCAGATCTAGGATGTGTTATTTTAGTGTTCCCTTTATTTTTTTGAGCAGTGTATATATTTACGTAACAATTCCTATTGAGTGGAGCCCTCACAACTGTTTTTCAGGGTAAACCTAAGTTATGTTGAACATAATTTATCCCTGAAAACCGTAAATATCCCCTTTCTGCTGAACCCACGGAGAGTGCACCTCCAGAGACCTAGAGACGCACCTGAATCAATCCAATACAGCATGTCTGACAATGTCTGCATCTCTCGCTCTCTCTTTGTGTGTATCTCTCTATCTATCCCATTCTACCTCAGTTTCCCTTCCTCTCTTTGTCTCTCTCCCTCAACCACACACACACACACACACACACACACACACACACACACACACACACACACACACACACACACACACACACACACACACACACACACACACACACACACACACACACACACCACACACACACCACACACACACACACACACACACACACACACCAAACCACACACACACACATACACTTTACTTCTGAATCTAGTATCCAATGTCAAGTCTTGAGTCTGAATAAGTCTGAAGCTGTGGGGGCAGAGAGAGAGAGATAGAGGTGGAGGGAGGGATGGAGGGAGGGTGAGAGAGAGAGAGGAATAATAGAGAACATGCCTGCTGCTGCTGTTGAGTTCAGTGGGTTTATTAGTGGAGAAGAGAGCAGTGAGTGGAGAGAGAGGATGAGAGAGATGGGCATCAGAACTGAAAACCCAGCAGGAAAGACTTGGTGCGTGACTTACATACACATGCTCACACACACACACACTCACATGCATACAGTACACTCATACACCATTTCATATTCAAACACACAAATGTACACACAATGCGTTCAGGAAGCATTCACCCCCTTTACTTTTTCCACATTTTGTTGTGTTACAGCCTGAATGAAAAATGTATTCAATTGAGATTTTGTGTCACCGGCCTACACACAATACCCCATAATGTCAAAGTGGAATTATGTTCATAGAATAAACGACAGCCTAAATAAGTTCAGGAGTAAAAATGTGCTTAACAAGTCACATAACAAATTGCATGGACTCAATCTGTGTGCAATAATAGTGTTTAATGTATTTTTTGAATGACTACCTCATCTCTGTAACTCACACATAGAATTATGTGTAAGGTCCCTCAGAGCATTGAAACTTAAACACAGATTGCAACCACAAAGACCAGGTAGGTTTTCCAAAGCCTCGCAACGAAGGGATTGGTAGATGACAAAAAAAGCAGACATTCAATATCCCTTTGAGCATGGTGAAGTTATTAATTACAGTTTGGATGGTGTATCAATACACCCAGTCACTACAAAGATACAGGAGTCCTTCCTAACTCAGTGGCCGGAGAGAAAGGAAACCGCTCAGTGATTTCACCATGAGGCCAATGGTGACTTTAAAACAGTTACAGAGT
This sequence comes from Salmo trutta, assembly GCF_901001165.1. Classification (NCBI taxonomy): domain Eukaryota; kingdom Metazoa; phylum Chordata; class Actinopteri; order Salmoniformes; family Salmonidae; genus Salmo; species Salmo trutta. The sequence continues at coordinate 37,221,994 of NC_042984.1, forward strand.
TTAATGGCTGTGATTGGAGAAAACTGAGGATGGGTCAACAACATTGGAGTTACTCCACGATACTAACCTAAATAACAGAGTGAAAAGAAGGAATCTTGTTCAAAACATGCATCCTGTTTGCAATAAGTATAACATCTGAAGTATAAAATTTGACAAAAATATGTACTTTATGTCCTGAATTCAAAGTGTTATGTTTGGGGCAAATCCACCACAACACATTATTGAGTACCACTCTTCATATTTTCAAGCATGGTGGTGGCTGGATCATGTTATGGGTATGCTTGACATCGGCAAGGACTAGGGAGTTATTTAGGATTAAAAAAAACATGTTTTAACTTTGTGATCATAAGAAATTGCATGTAATTGGGTGAGATAAAAAATTTTTTTTTTTTTATCACTTTTGATTTCAGGCTGTAACACAACAAAATGTGGAATAAGTCAAGGGGTATGAATACATTCTGAAGGTACTGTACATGCATGCACTCTTACACTGTAACCATGCACCTACACTACCAGTCAAAAGTTTTAGAACACCTACTCATTCAAGAGTTTTTATTTATTTTGACTATTTTCTACATTGTAGAATAATAGTGAAGACATCAAACCTATGAAATAACACATATGGTATCATGCAGTAACCAAAAAAGTGTTAAACAAATCAAAATATATTTTATATTTGAGATTCTTCAAATAGCCACGCTTTGCCTTGATGACAACTTTGCACACTCTTGGCATTCTCTCAACCATCTTCACCTGGAATGCTTTTCCAACCGCCTTGAAGGAGTTCCCACATATGCTGAGCATTTGTTGGCTGCTTTTCCTTCACTCTGCGGTCCGACTCATCCCAAACCATCTCAATTTGGTTGAATTCGGGGTATTGTGGAGGCCAGGTCATCTGATGCAGCACTTCATCTCTCTCCTTCTTGGTAAAATAGCCCTTACACATCCTTAAGGTGTGTTGGGTCATTATCCTGTTGTAAAACAAATGATAGTCCCACTCAGCCCAAACCAGATGGGATGGATGTGGTAGCCATGCTGGTTAAGTGTGCCTTGAATTCTAAATAAATCACAGACAGTGTCACCAGCAAAGCACCCCCACACCATCACACCTCCTCCTCCATGCTTCACGGTGGGAAATACACATGCAGAAATCCTCTGTTCACCCACAATGCATCTCACAAAGACATGGCAGTTGGAACCAAAAATCTCAATTTTGGACTTCAGACCAAAGGACACATTTCCACCAGTCTAATGTTCATTGCTCGTGTTTCTTGGCCCAAGAAAGTATCTTCTTCTTATTGGTGTCCTTTAGTAGTGGTTTCTTTGCAGCAATTTGACCATGAAGGCCTGATTCACACAGTCTCCTCTGAACAGTTGATGTTGAGATGTGTCTGTTATTTGAACTCTGTTGAGCAATTATTCGGGCTGCAATTTCTGAGGCTGGTAACTCTAATGAACGTATCCTCTGCAGCAGAGGAAACTCTGGGTCTTACATTCCTGTGGCGGTCCTCATGAGAGCCAGTTTCATCATAGTGCTTGATGGTTTTTGCAACTGCACTTGAAGAAACATTCAAAGTTCTTGAAATTTTACGGATTGACCTTCATGTCTTAAAGTAATGTTCGATTGTCTTTTCTCTTTGCTTATTTGAGCTGTCCTTGCCATAATATGGACTTGTACCAAATAGGACTATCTTCTGTATACCACCCCTACCATGTCACAATACAACAGATTGGCTCAAACGCATTAAGAAGGAAAGAAATTCCACAAATTACCTTTTAACAAGGCACACCTGTTAATCGAAATGCATTCCAGGTGACTACCTCATGAAGGTGGTTGAGAGAATGCCAAGAGTGTGCAAAGCTGTCATCAAGGCAAAGGGTGGCCACTTGAAGAATCTCAAATATAAAATACATTTTGATTTGTTTAACACTTTTTTGGTTACTACATGATTCCATATGTGTTATTTCATAGTTTTGATGTCTTCACTATTATTCTACAATGTAGAAAAAAGTAAAAATAATGAAAAACCCTTGAATGAGTAAGTGTTCTAAATCCTTTGACCGGTGGTGTATGTAAATACATACAAACACATAAAGTAAACATACTATACACACATGAACAAATACAGTGTGTGAATACTGTGTTCCAATTCTTCTTGTACTTTCTTCAGTAATGCAGACATGATACAACTTATTTTCTGTCTGAAAGATCAGAACGCATTACAACATTTCCCTCTTTAATCACATATGATTATTAGCAAAGAATAATCATATAGAAATCTACAATTCTACACAGTAAGAATTAGTCAATTGTTACGCCTTCCATTGACAATTTCAATGTTTTGGGGGGCAAATATGTTTTCCTACTGCATTTATTCTACTACAATGGGTGCTTTGACTCCATACCACTACTGTTTATCACAATTTTCAAGGACTAATTTCACTCACTGAGCTCATTGTGAATAATTGTGACTCAGAATGCCCTATAATTTCACTGAATTAAACCCTCACACACATGGGAGAGATATAGTGAGACAAAGAGAAAGTTCGAGGCAGGGTGAGAATGAGAGACAGAGACAGAGACAAACCTAGGCCGCTGGAAGTTGTGTGTGTTTGTGACTGATATCTTCCACAGAAGAATATGAAGGTCGTTCGACTCTGCCCTGTTTTACAGGCAGAGTCAAACTGATACTGTTAGTCAGTCGGCCTCAACAGCTTGTACTCTCTCAATGACTCACCAACCCTCATTTAGACACAGAACACTGCCCACCTTGCCAAATATCACCATCTCCGTCACAACACCTAGTTAACAGAGACAACCTAACCAGGGCCCTTAAAAATAAAGCTTGTCAGAGTAGCAGAGCTGATTTAGGATCAGTTTGGCCTTTTAGGTCACATGGACAGGGGTGACCTGTTCCTAGATCAGCACTACTACTCTGAGATGCATGATACATACTGCCCCAGATCTCATACCACAGTGCCTTAGATACATACGGCCACATTGCCTTATGTCACAACCCTACAGAGACATAACCCTACAGATATATATTAGAAAACACTGTAGACCTGAACACAGATCCTTCACACCTAACACAGTGGTCTCACCAGATCACACTAGCCACAACAGAGAGGATTGTGATCACACAGAAGACCAGATGCTCACAGAAGTGCACAGACAGACAAAAATCGGACTTGCTTTGGTTTATTTGACGGCAGACTAAGCTATGGCTTCCTTGGACAAAGTGTCAAATGGATGTTCAACCAGTTTCATATGAAGTGACAGGCTTTATTTACTTACTTACTTACAGGTGGTCTTTAGCCAACATATAAAAGGACAAGGAATACCTCTCTCTGCATTTTTCTCTCTCACTTCTTTCTCACTCCCACAGTAGACAAGGTGAGGAATGTGGAGTGTCTTTTCACCATTCCGCAAGCACAATCCTCTCGACCTTCCAGCAACACAACAGCTAATTAGCACCTTCCACAGAGCAGTAAGAGTCCTCTATAGAAACAAAGACAGCTAGGGCTGCTCTCACCTCACAGTCCTCACAGACCTAGCAGACAGAAATGAACAGATGTCTGTTACCATGGTAACATCAAATAGCATTTTAAAAAAAGAGAAAGAGAAAAAATATAAATACAGTACCAGTCAAAGGTTTGGACACACCTACTCATTCAAAGGTTTTTCTTTCTTTTTTATTTTTTCTCCATAGAATAATAGTGAAGACATCAAAACTATCAAATAACACATGGAGTCATGTAGTAACCACAAATCTAAATATATTTTAGATTCTTCAAAGTAGCTACCCTTTGCCTTGATGATAGCTTGCATACTCTTGACATCCTCTAAACCAGCTCCATGAGGAATGGTTTTCCAACAGTCTTGAAGGAGTTCACACATATGCTGAGCACTTGTTGGCTGCTTTTCCTTCACTCTGCAGTCCAACTCATCCCAGTTGAGGTCAGGTGATTGTGGAGTTCAGGTCATCTGATGCAGCACTCCATCACTCTCCTTGGTCCAAAAGCCCTTTCACAGCCTGGAGGTAGGTTTTGGGTCATTGTCCTGTTGAAAAACAAATGATAGTCCCAGTAAGCGCAAACCAGATGGGATGGCGTATCGCTGCAGAATGATGTGGAAGCCATACTGGTTAAGTGTGCCTTGAATTCTATATAAATCACGGACAGTGTCACCAGCAAAGCACCCCCACACCATCACACCTCCTCCTCCATGCTTCACGGTGGGAACCACACCTTCGGAGATAATCCGTTCACCTGCTCTGTGTCTCACAAAGACATGGCAATTGGAACCAAAAATCTCAAATTTGGACTCATCTGACCAAAGGACAGATTTATACCAGTCTAATGTCCAATGCTTGTGTTTCATGGCCCAAGCAAGTTTCTTATTATTATTGGTGTCTTTTAATAGTGGTTTCTTTGCAGCAATTCAACCATGAAGGCCTGATTTACAGAGTGTCCTCTGAACAGTTGATGTTGAGATGTGTCTGTTACTTGAACTCCAGTAACTCTTGAACCCAGGTAACTCTGGGTCTTCCTTTCCTGTGGTGGTCCTCATAAGAGCCAGTTTCATCATAACACGTGATGGTTTTTGCATTTCTCTTTACTTTTTTGAGCTGTTCTTGCCATAATATGGTATTGGTCTTTTACCAAATAGAGCTATCTTCTATATACCATCCCTACCTTGTCACAACACAACTGATTGGCTCATTAAGAAGGAAAGAAATTCCACAAATTAACTTTTAACAAGGCACACCTGTTAATTGAAATGCATTCCAGGTGACTACTTCATGAAGCTAGTTGAGAGAATACCAAGAGTGTACAAAGCTGTCATCAAGGCAAAGGGTGGCTACTTTGAAGAGTCTCAAATATAAAATACATTTTGATTTGTTTAACACTTTTTTGGTTACTACATGATTCCACGTGTCTTATTTCATAGTTTTGATGGCTTCACAATTATTTTACAATGTAGAAAAAAGTCAAAATAAAGAAAATCCCTTGAATGAGTAGGTGTGTCCAAACTTTTGACTGGCAATGTATATTGACTCTCAAAAGTCATGCAATAAACAGAACTTCTGCAGTACTCGAAAAACAGCTGTCAGCAGACTTGTGTTGTCTGATGTATTACTGAACTCTAGTGAATTTATGTAGTGGTAGGAAGCCTAGCGGTTAAGATTATTAAGCCAGCAATTATCGCTGGTTCGAATCCCAGAGCCGATTAGGTGAAAAATCTGTTGATATGCCCTTGAGCAAGCCACTTAAGTCTAATTGCTCCTATAAGTTACTCTGGATAAGAGAGTCTGCTAAATGACTAAAATGTGTGTGTTTACCACAACATGACTTACAAGCCACATCTGAGATTATGTTGCAGCACATTGAGACAACTCCACAGTTTCATACAGGAAGCCAGCACTGATAGAGCTCAACAAGCACACACACACACAATAGTGTGTGGAGCATGCATTTTGATTCTGATCATGGTGCAGTAAAAGAAAATCCCCAAAAATATTATTTAGAACATTTTTCAAATTGTATCAATTTATTAACACTTAGAAAGTAATACCGGTTGATCTTCTATTCTCAGGAATGTGTTTTTGTTTGTGAATATGCAGGCCAGCTTGAGAATTATCAGCAGGTAGCAGGTAGCCTAGCGTTTAAGAGCATAACCAAAAGGTTGCTGGATCGAATCCCCGAGTAAAGTAGGTGAAAAATCTGCGATGTGCCCTTGAGCAAGGCACTTAACCCTAATTGCTCCTGTAAGTCGATCTGGATAAGAGCATCTGCTGAATGACTAAAATGTAAATGTAGAAATGTTCCTGATGTGTAATACAAAATGCCCGCCACTAGGTGCCAATATACACCAGCAAACACAGCCAAAAGCTAAGGCAATCTGTAAGGTTGTAGAGTACAAGGATTCCATTAGTGTCAATGTGGCATTGCTGTTGCTGGTACTGTCTCTGTGTACCACAACTGCAAACTGACTGGTTCCTTTTCTGATGCCATTGTAATGTAAACCAGTTTAATTCAGTGTTGACCAATCTGTCATCTCCTTAGCTTATATTGGTACAGTATTGCTGTAACTCTCCCTGTGACTCTTTCTAATCTTGTAATGGCTCTAGTTAATGATGGTGTGGACCTGTCTTGGTAGGACTCCCTCTGGTGATTTCTCAGTTCCACCAGCTTAATCTGTGGCTGTTGTAAAGGAGATGACTACATCTGATTAAAAACACTCTATCACCAACTGTCTCCTGCATTTCATTTTGCCACTGTCATTTCCCCCTCGCTCCTGATCGCTTCATCTCTTCCTCCCCCATGTCATTATCCCTCCCCCTCTTTTCACTCTCTTCCCTTCCTTCCCTTACTGTCTTTGTCTTATCAGACATACAGTATGTTATCCCAGTAGATGGTACTCTAGTCTGTTAGATGATGTGTGAGTAGGCAGCTGGGAGAATACAATCCCCAGAACAGACATCACAGTAAAGATGGATCATCACTGCACCAGGATGAGACTGTGTCATACATCATAGCCCTATTCCCCGTATAATTAGGATTGTACCCAGAGCGCTAAACACTGAGAGGAAGTTTTAAGTGTTAGCGGATCGCTGTAGAGCTGCCTCGTAATTTCCAGCTGCACATGTGTGATGTAATTGGCTGTTAGTAGCCCCTTATTACGGAGAGAGGAGTGAGGCCCTGTCAAAACCCCTCAGGCTCAACTTATTATCAATTCCCCTAGTGACCATGTGTGTGTGTGTTTGTGCAACTCTTTATTTCAATTGTCTAAGGTGCAGCAGTCAAACTCACAATTACCATACAATGGAGCAGGCCACTTACAGCAAGAAACATGCTGTTTAAAAGACATACGTTGGATATTATGCATAGCATTGGACCATTACATCATGCCCACTTCTGCTTTGCGCTGAGCCAGGTCGCTCAAGATCCACTTCAAAATCTGACGTTCGTCCAGGTACCCAGGATGTTGGGAAATGCCTTCAAATCCGGCCACTAAATGCAACAGTGAGCGCTATTACCATCAAGTAGGCTTGGGTTTTGCTAGGGCGTTGTGGACAGTGGTGTCGGATGGGCGCAAGCCGCAAGCTCTGGCTCCGAGGTTTGCCTGATCAATCCCAATGATAGTAGGGCTGTGACGAAACCAGTATTGCAATATTTTTACCATATCAAAAATGAAAACACGAAGCAGACCAAACTCTTTGGTCCTGTTGGGGCTAGGGGGCAGTATTTGCACGGCTGGATAAAAAACGTACCCGATTTAAACTGGTTACTACTCTTGCCCAGAAACGAGAATATGCATATAATTAGTAGATTTGGATAGAAAACAATCTAAAGTTTCTAAAACTGTTTGAATGGTGTCTGTGAGTATAACAGAACTCATATGGCAGGCCAAAACCAGAGAAGATTCCATACAGGAAGTGCCCTGTCTGACAATTTGTTATCCTTCTGTGGCATCTCTATCAAAAATACAGGATCTCTGCTGTAACATGACATTTTCTAAGGCTTCCATTGGCTCTCAGAAGGCGCCAGAAAGTGGAATGACGTCTCTCCTGTCTCTGGGCGAAAAACAGCAGGAGATTTTGTGAGTGGTCAGGCTGAGAACAGTGACACTGGAGATGCGAGTTCATGTGAATTCTCAATTTTTTTCTTTCAGCCTTTGAATGAATACAACGTCGTCCGGTTGGAAAATTATCACTATTTTACAAGAAAAATAGCATAAAAATGTATTTTAAATAGTTTTTGACACGCTTCTAAGTACGGTAATGGAATATTTTGAAATTATTAGTCACGAAATACGCTCGCGCGTCACCCTTCGGATACTGACCTGAACGCACGAACAAAACGGAGGTATTTGAATATAACTATGGATTATTTGGAACCAAAACAGCATTTTTTGTTGAAGTAGAAGTCCTGGGAGTGCATTCTGACGAAGAACAGCAAAGGTTATCCAATTTTTCTTATAGTAAATCTGAGTTTGGTGAGGGCCAAACTTGGTGGGTCTCAAATTAGCTAGCCGTGATGGCCGGGCTATGTACTCAGAATATTGCAAAATGTGCTTTCGCCGAAAAGCTATTTTAAAATCTGAAACCGCGATTGTATAAAGGAGTTCTGTATCTATAATTCTTAAAATAATTGTTATGTATTTTGTGAACGTTAATGCTGAGTAATTAAGTAAATTCACCGGAAGTTTGCGGTGGGTATGCTAGTTCTGAACATCACATGCTAATGTAAAAAGCTGTTTTTTGATATAAATATGAACTTCATTGAACAAAACATGCATGTATTGTATAACATAATGTCCTAGGAGTGTCATCTGATGAAGATCATCAAAGGTTAGTGCTGCATTTAGCTGTGGTTTTGGTTTTATGACATATATGCTTGCTTTGAAAATGGCTGTGTGATTATTTTTGGCAGGGTACTCTCTTGACATAATCTAATGTTTTGCTTTCGCTGTAAAGCCTTTTTGAAATCGGACAATGTGGTTAAATTAACGAGAGTCTTGTCTTTAAAATGGTGTAAAATAGTCATATGTTTGAGAAATTGAAGTTATAGCATTTTTGAGGTATTTGTATTTCGCGCCACGCAAAACATCCCACCTTGCCCAGGGAGGTTAAAAACCTGCTGTATGTAAAATATTGTGTGCTATAGCTTGAAAAATAAATGTGACTCTGGATGACAACAGAATGATGTTTGTTTCAAACATGAGAACCTTTTTTCTAAAGAAGTTAAATCCTCTTTGTGTTTTGTTGCTAAATGTACTGTAGGAAACAATGTCAGCCGCAAACTGCACCAAAAGGCCAAAAGCCAAAAGGCTACATGAATGATGTATATTTCTGGAGGAATGGGTGATGTGCAGGGTTTCAGAATGTATTGGGTTAGAAGGTCAGAGCTGGTTACTGCTGAGTTCTTCCCATCCAGTCCTGTTCTGTCATTCTCTGTCAGATCAGGGAAAAAAAATGCTCTCGCTGCAGTACCTCGCTTATCAATCAAAATATATGAACAGAAGTGTAAACCAAATATGAGGATAATATAAAGCAATTCTTGGTAGAAAGTGTCTTTTTGGTTTTTACAATAGGAAAGCATTTTTTAGGTCTATTTCAATTTTCCTTCACTACCATATTTTCCTTATCTTTACTTTGTTAGATACACAACCTTCAATTTTTTCCCACATTGTCTCTCAGAAACATACAGATTTTTTTCACACACAAACCCTGGAACATTCCTCCATTATATGTAAAAAGCACTGCTCAACCTTATCCTATCACATGCTGTCACCCCTGTGGGTTTCCACTTGGTACAAGCCACACTGCCTTAACCCACACTCTCTCCCTCTGTCACTAAGCTGCAGCTCTGCACCGCTCTGCACTACCCTATCAGGTCTGAGAGAGCGAGAGAGAGAGAGAGAGAGAGAGAGAGAGAGAGAAAGAGAGAGAGAGAGAGAGAGAGCTGCTGAAAGAAATATTTGAAAAAGAACACAGAGAAAGGGAACCAGAAGAAAAGGAGGCGAGAGAGTAGAAAAGAGATGATAAACAAGGAGAAAAAGAAGAAGTGATTTTCTGTGAGGCATATCTTAAGTTTTCTTGGTTTTAAGCATTCTCAAAGGATCCAGAGAGTAGATGGCCAGGCTTCACACACCCCAGTGTTGTCACGTCCTGACCGGCAGAGGGAGCAATTGTATTAGTTTTGGTCAAGACGTGGCAGGGTTTTTGTGTGTGTTAAGTGTTGTGTTGGTGATTGGACTCCCAATTGAAGGCAGGTGTGTTGAGTTGCCTTTGATTGGGAGTCCTATATAGTAGTGTGTGTTTTTCTTTGGGGTTGTGGGTAGTTGTTCTTGCATTGTGTTTTGTGTGCCTGCAAGACTGTTCCTGTCGTGTGTATTGTTTTTTGTCCGGTGGATGCTTTACTCTTTTTGAATTAAAATATGAGTATCCACAATCCCGCTGCGCCTTGGTCTTCTCTCCAGTACGACACTTGTGACAAGTGTCCTGTCCTGGAACTTTGACAGGAATGGACACAGACACACGCTCTCATACACACACTCTCGCACACACACACTCTCTCTCTCTCACATACACACACCTGCACACACAAGGTAGACGTTCTACATCACTGCACCCCACTCAATTGGACCATGTCCTCATCTGGATCGACCAACCACAACAGGTGTCTGTCATGTGAGTAGCTCAATTCATGTTGCCATTCTATACCAGTTCTGAAAGTAATTGAAAATAGTAGTAGGTAGGCCTAATAAACTAAACTCAGCAACGGTGTTTATTTTCAGCAAACTTAACATGTGTAAATATTTGTATGAACATAACAAGATTCAACAACTGAGACATAAACTGAACAAGTTCCACAGACATGTGAGTAACAGAAATTGAATAATGTGTCCCAGAACAAAGGGGTAGTCAAAATCAAAAGGAATAGTCAGTATCTGGTGTGGCCATCAGCTGCATTAAGTACTTCAGTGCATCTCCTCCTCATGGACTACACCAGATTTGCCAGTTCTTTCTGTGAGATGTTACCACACTCTTCCACCAAGGCACCTGCAAGTTCTGGGACATTTCTGGGGGGAATGGCACTAACCCTCACCCTCCGATCCAACAGGTCCCAGGCGTGATCAATAGGATTGATATCCGGGCTCTTCGCTGGCCATGGCAGAACACTGACATTCCTGTCTTGCAGGAAATCACACACAGAACGAGCAGTGTGGCTGGTGGCATTGTCATGCTGGAGGGTCATGTCAGGATGAGCCTGCACATGAGGGAGGAGGGTGTCTTCCCTGTAACGCACAGTGTTACAGATTGCCTGCAATGACAACAAGCTCAGTCCGATGATGCTGCGACACATCGCCCCAGACCATGACGGACCCTCCACCTCCAAATCGATCCCGCTCCAGAGTACAAGCCTCTACAATAAAATACTAAATTACTTATATCTGAATACTTCCTTCGAACATATGTGAAAGTAATTGAGATATTTGAAATAGTATTTGAACACAGGTCTGGTAACCTACACACATAGAAAGGGGTTAACACTGTTACACAATTCTTTCACTAAGCCGGGAAGGACTGCCGAACAAATTCAGGTTAGACACTCTAGTGCGTACCGTTGAAGTCAGAAGTTTACATACACCTAAGACAAATATATTTAATCTCAGTTTTTCACAATTCCTGACATTTAATCCTAGTAAAGATTCCCTGTTTTAGGTCAGTTAGGATCACCACTTAATTTTAAGAATGTGAAATGTCAGAATAATAGGAGAGAGAATGATTTATTTCAGCTTTTATTTCTTTCATCACATTCTCAGTGGGTCAGAAGTTTACATACACTCAATTAGTATTTGGTAGCATTGCCTTTAAATTGTTTAACCTGGGTCAAACATTTCGGGTAGCCTTCCCCAAGCTTCCCACAATAAGTTGGGTGAATGTTGGCCCATTCCTCCTGACAGAGCTGGTGTAACTGAGTGTGATTTATAAGCCTCCTTGCCCGCACACACCTTTTCAGTTCTTCCCACAAACTCTCTATGGGATTGAGGTCAGGACTTTGTGATGGCCACTCCAATATCTTGACTTTGTTGTCCTTAAGACATTTTGCCACAACTTTGGAAGTATGCTTGGGGTCATTGTCCATTTGGAAGACCCATTTGCGATCAATCTTTAACTTCCTGACTGATGTCTTGAGATGTTGCTTCAATATATCCACATAATTTTCCTGCCTCATGATGCCATCTATTTTGTGAAGTGCACCAGTCCCTCCTGCAGCAAAGCACCCCCACAACATGATGCTGCCACCCCCGTGCTACACGGTTGGGATGGTGTTCTTTGGCTTGCAAGCCGTCCCTTTTTCCTCCAAACATAACGATGGTCATTATGGCCAAACAGTCCTATTTTTGTTTCATCAGACCAGTGGACATTTCTCCAAAAAGTACGATCTTTGTCCCCATGTGCAGTTGCTGAGCGGTCTTTCAGGTTATGTCAACATAGGACTCGTTTTTTACTGTGGATATCGATTCTTTTATACCTGTTTCCACCAGCATCTTTGCAAGGTCTGTTGTTCTGGGATTGATTTGCACTTTTCGCACCACAGTACATTCATCTCTAGGAGAGACAGAACGTCTCCTTCCTGAGCGGTATGACGGCTGCGTGGCCCCATGGTGTTTATACTTGCGTACTATTATTTATACAGATGAACGTGGTACCTTCAGGCATTTGGAAATTGCTCCCAAGAATGAACCAGACTTGTGGAGGTCTAAAATGACGTCAAGCAAAGAGGCACTGAGTTTAAAGGTAGGCCTTGAAATACATCCACAGGTACACCTCCAATTGACTCAAATGAGGTCAATTAGCCTATCAGAAGCTTCTAAAGCCATAACCTAATTTTCTGGAATTTTCCAAGCTGTTTAAAGGCACAGTCAACTTAGTGTATGCAAACTTCTGACCCACTGGAATTGTGATACAGTGAATTATAAGTGAAATAATCTGTCTGTAAACAATTGTTGGAAAAATGACTTGTGTCATGCACAAAGTAGATGTCCTAACCTACTTGCCAAAACTATTGTTTGTTAAAACCTCTTAGGGATAGGGGGCAGTATTTTCACGGCCGGATGAAAAACGTACCCAAATTAAACTGCCTGCTACTCGGGCCCAGGAGGTAGCATATGCATATTATTAGTACATTTGGATAGAAAACACTCTGAAGTTTCTAAAACTGTTTGAATGATGTCTGTGAGTATAACAGAACTCATATGGCAGGCAAAAACCTGAGAAAAATCCAACCAGGAAGTGGGAAATCTGAGGTTGTAGTTTTTTCAAGTGATTGCCTTTACAGTATACAGTGACTTAGGGTTCATGTTGCACTTCCTAAAGCTTCCACTAGATGTCAACAGTCTTTAGAACCTTGTTTGAGGATTCTATGGTGAATTTGAAGGGAATTACAGCCCAAGGAAGTAGGTGTCCCATTATAAGGCATGGGTTCAGTCACGCGCAGAGACTTGGGAGAGAGCTGAGTTCATATTCATTCCTAAAGAGAACGCTAACGGAATCCGCCTGTTAAGGGGTCACTAAGAGCTTTTAAACACTTCTCCTTGGAGCAATGGAGGGATGAGAAAGATTGACATACGGTGCAATTGGAAAGTATTTAGACCCCTTGACTTTTTCCACATTTTGTTACGTTACATCCTTATTCTAAAATGTACTGAAAAACATCCTCATCAGTATTAAACACAATACCCCATAATGACAAAGCAAAAACAGGTATTTTGACATTTTTGCTAATTTAAAAAAAATAAACCTGAAATATCACATTTACACAAGTATTCAGACCATTTACTCAGTACTGTTGAAACACCTTTAGCAGCGAATACAGCCTTGAGTCTTCTTGGGTATGACATTACAAGCTTGGCACAGATGTATTTGGGGAGTTTTTCCCCCCTTCTTCTCTGCAGATCCTCTCAAGCTCTGTCAGGTTGGATGGGGAGCGTCACTGCAAAACTATTTTCAGGTCTCTCCAGAGATGTTTGATCAGGTTCAAGTCCGGGTTCTGGCTGGGCAACTGAAGGACATTCAGAGACTTGTCCTGAAGCCACTCCTGCGTTGTCTTGGCTGTGTGCTTAGGGTCGTTGTCCTGTTGGAAAGTGAACCTTCACCCCAGTCTGAGGTCTTGAGCACTCGGAGACGGTTTTCATCATGATCTCTCTGTACATTGCTCCGTTCATCTTTCTCTCGATCCTGACTAGTCTCCCAGTCCCTGGAGCTGAAAAACATCCCCACAGCATAATGCTTCCACCACCATGCTTCACCATAGAGATGGTGCCAGGTTTCCTTCTGTCGTGACGCTTGGCATTCAGGCCAAAGAGTTAAATCTTGGTTTCATCAGACAAGAGAATCTTATTTCTCATGGTCAGAGTCCTTTAGGTGCCTTTTGGCAAACTCCAAGCGAGCTGTCATGTGCCTTTTACTGAGGACTGGCTTTCATCTGGCCACTCTACCATAATGGCCTGATTGGTAGAGTGCTGCAGAGATGGTTGTCCTTCTGCAAGGTTCTCCCATCTCCACAGATGAACTCTGGAACTCAGTCAGGGTGACCATCGGGTTCTTGGTCACCTCCCTGATTGCTCAGTTTGGCCGGGCAGCCAGCTCTAGGAAGTCTTGGTGGTTCGAAACTTCTTCCATTTAAGAATGACGGAGGCCACTGTGTTCTTGGGAACTTCAATGTTTTATGCTTTTTTTTTGTTGGTACCCTTCCCTAGATGTGCCTCAACACAATCTCTAAGGACAATTCCTTCGGCCTCATGTCTTGGTTTTTGCTCTGAGATGCATTGTTAACTGTGGGACCTCATATAGACAGGTGTGTGCCTTCCCAAATCATGTCCAATCAATTGAATTTACCACAGGTAGGTGGACTCCAATCAAGTTGTAGAAACATCTCAAGGATGATCGATGGAAACAGGATACACCTGAGCTCAATTTTAAATAAGGTATTTCTGTTTACATTTTTATAAATGTGTAAACATTTCCAGAAACCTATTTTCACTTTGTCATTATGGGGTATTGTGTGTAGATTGATGAGTGGAAAACAAATATTTAATCCATTTTAGAATAAGGCTGTAACGTAACAAAATGTGGAAAAAGTGAAGTGGCCTGTATTCTTTCCGAATGCACTGTAGATGGACAGAGAGATTGGCTAGACGGAGGATGAATGACCGATCTCATACAGTACCCTATGACCAGTAAGATAGGCCTAAAGGTCATCTTCAAAGCCTCATGATATACTGCATATATGGTATGTCTCACGTAACAACTTGTGACGGGAGGTTGGTGTATTTAAAGTGCCCTAATGGTGGTGATGGTTGGGGGAAGGGCAGGTTCAGCACTGACCAACCATTATCACTCTACTCCACTGTATGAGTGTTGTACTAATTATCTATTTTTCACTGACCCTACGCACACTCACTAGACTATATATACACACCCTATACACACTCACATATATTACATTGACCCTCCCACACAAAACCCACACACAATCACTACACACACACGCACGCACGCACGCACGCACGCACGCACACACACACACACACACACACACACACACACACACACACACACACACACACACACACACACACATACACATTACACACACACACACATACACATTACACACACACACATACACACACACACACACATACACGCAAACACTTTAAGAGTCATCATTTTCTGCTCCTACTTTCTATTTTTTATTTTACTCTTATTATTATCTATCCTGATGCCTAATCACTTTATTCTGCCTTCATGTACATATCTACCTCAAATCCCTTGTAACTCTGCACATTATTATATTCCTCTTGTGTTACTATTTTATTTTTATTTGCATTATTATTTTCAAGCTCTGCATCATTGGGAAGGGCTCGTAAGCAACTATTTTATGGTAAAGTCTACACCAGTTGATTTGATACAACTGTGTGAAGGAGTAGGTAGCAGGCTGTTGTGGTGCTGCAGTGAGCTCACACTAATAAATGATTTATCACTTGCCAGACTGCTGTGGCTGAGGGGAGAGGGAGAGAGAGGGATTGGGTCTGTAAATAATGGCAGAAATATGTAGAGATGGTACAGCTAGAGACCATAAAGAGGTGGGGGAGACTATCGCTGCATCCTCAGGGGAAGAGGAGTGGGTGTGAGCCAGCCATCAACTGTCAGAGTGATAGAGAATCTCTACACTCTCTATTTCTCTCACTCTCAAACAAACACACACACGGACAAACACAAATACACACAGAGAGAGAGAGACACACACACACATACATACAAAAAGGATGACGAAGGATTCATTTTGCCACAAGGGAAGCCACATAAAAGACAATGTGTAACATATGGTTCGCTACTGCTTGGCCCTCACAAGATATGGTCAGAGAGACAAGCCCATTGAACAGGGGAAGCCTACTGGTAGGCAGTGTAGAACCAGAGTTAGAGAGGAGAGGAGGCAGACAGGTCTGACCACAAATGGATAACCATGGGGATGAGGAGTAATCATGTGGTCAGTCTCCCCTATTGGTCCCGGGCCTTTTAACCTGTACTTCCCCCCTCATCCCCCTCTCTTTTATCTCCTCCTCCTCTCTCCTCTACATGCTGGGGGAAATTCATGGAGAGATTCCTCTGCTACCCAGAGTGAAAGAGGCAGAAAATGATTGTTCTGATTAAAGAAGCAATAAAACTGGCCTTCTTTAGACTAGTTGAGTATCTGGAGCATCAGCATTTGTGGGTTCGATTACAGGCTCAAAATGGCCAGAAACAAAGAACTTTCTTCTGAAACTCGTCAGTCTATTCTTGTTCTGAGAAATTAAGGCTGTTCCATGTGAGAAATTGCCAAGAAGCTGAAGATCTCGTACAACGCTGTGTACTACTCCCTTCACAGAACAGCGCAAACTGGCTCTAACCAGAATAGAAAGAGCAGTGGGAGGCCCCGGTGCACAACTGAGCAGGAGGACAAGTACATTAGAGTGTATAGTTTGAGAAACAGACACCTCACAAGTCCTCAACTGGCAGCTTCATTAAATAGTACCTGCAAACCACCAGTCTCAACGTCAACAGTGAAGAGGCCACTCCGGGATGCTGGCCTTCTAGGCAGAGTTGCAAATAAAAAGCCATATCTCAGACTGGCAAATAAAAATAAAAGATTAAGATGGGCAAAAGAACACAGACACCGGACAGAGGAACTCTGCCTAGAAGGCCAGCATCCCAGAGTCGCCTCTACTATTTATTGATGCTGGGCAACTTTTTTCCGAATTAGCAGTCGTTCATGTGCAAAGCATTCATATTCCCGTGAGGGTAGCTTCCAAATGTATGTACACTAAGTTGACTCTCTTTGTCTCCCGCTCTCCTTACATCTAAGCTACCGAGTGGCGCGTCTAATGCACTGGCGCGTCTAATGCACAGTCTAATGCACTGCATCTCAGTTTAAGAGGTGTCACTACAGTCCTTAGTTCAAAGCCAGGTGGTATTACATCTGGCTGTGATTGGGAGTCTCCATAGGGTGGCGCACAATTGGCCCAGCCTCGTCCGGGGTAGGCCGTCATTTAAACCCACCAGGACTTGTTAAAGAAAACACTTAAACAAAATAAACAAACAACGAAAACAGTTCCATAAGGCTCCCAGGCTATACAGAAAATAACCACCCACAAAACACAAGTGAAACAAACACAACTAAATATGGCCTCCAATTAAAGACAACGACAACCAGCTGCCTCTAATTGGAGTTCATTGCCAAAAACCCAACATAGAAACTAGAAAACTAGATATAAACATAGAAAACATAGAACCTAAACCAAAAACACCAAAACACACAAAACAAACACCCCCTGCCACGCCCTGACCAAACTACAAGGACAAATAACCCCTTTTACTGGTCAGGACGTTACAGTACCCCCCCCCCCAAAAGTGCAGACCCCGAATGCACCTAAAAAAAAACAAAAAAAAACAAGCCCAAACTTGAGGGAAGGGAGGGTGGCCGCCGTCAACGACGATCCCTGTGCTACACCCCCCCTTCCCAATCCTGCCACTACGGAGGTGGTTCTGGCTCTGGGCATAGCTCCCGTTCAGAAGACTCTGGGCTGCGCAGCATCGCTGGAGACTCCGGGCTGAGGGGCGTCGCTGGAGACTCCGGGCTGAGGGTCCTCGCTGGAGACTCCGGGCTGAGGGGCCTCGCTGGAGACTCCGGGCTGAGGGGCGTCGCTGGAGGCTCCGGGCTGAGGGACGTTGCTGGAGGCTCCGGGCTGAGGGGCGTCGCTGGAGGCTCCGGGCTGAGGGGCGTCGCTGGAGGCTCAGGGCTGAGGAGCGTCACTGGAGGCTCAGGGCTGAGGAGCGTCGCTGGAGGCTCAGGGCTGAGGAGCGTCGCTGGAGGGAGAGTGCGAGGAGCAGGAATCGGTCTCACCGGACTGGGGAGACGCACTAAAGGCCGAGTGCTCACAGAAGACACTGGCTGTACCGGGTTATGGATGCGCACTGTAGGCCTGATGCGTGGGGCTGGCATAGGAGGTGCCAGACTAGTAACACGCACCTTCAGGCTAGTGCGGGGAGAGGACGTACTGGGCTATGGTGGCGCACTGGAGGAAGAGTACGCGGAGCAGGCACAGGGTACACTGGGTCTTGGAGACGCACTGGAGGTCTGGAGCGCACGGCCTGCATAACCCGTCCTGGCTGGATGGTCACTGTAGCGGGCGGAGCGCTGGCGGAGAGTTGGCACAGGGCGAACTGGGCTGTGCTGGGGAATGAGGGCTGCCGTGCGTAGAGCAGTTGCAAGGTAAACTGGGCCGAGGAGACGCACTGGAGACCAGATCCATTGTGCCCACACACTTCTTCCTGGCTGCCGGCCAACTCTAGCATGGCAACGCTGCGGAGCCCTTATTTGCTGCACCGGACTGTGCGTGCGTATGGGCAACACCGTGCGCATTTCTGCATAGCTTGGTGCTCTCCTCATCACCCGCTCCCCACGGTAAGCACGGGGAGTTGGCTCAGGACTCCACCCTGACTCTGCCCAACTCCCCGTGTGCCCCCCCCAATTTTTTGTGGGGGCTGCCTCTCGCACTTGCCTTTGGGCCTATACAGCGCCTCATAGTAGCGCCGCTCTGCCTTTGCTGCCTCCAGTTCCTCCTTCGGTCGCCGGTCTGCCCTTGCTGCCTCCACTTCTTCCCATGGACGGCGATTCAATCCCTTCTGGATCTCCACCCATGTCCAGGATCCCTTTCCATCCAATATTTGCTCCCATGTCCATTTTTTCTCCTCGGTGCTCCTTCTTCCGCTGCTTGGTCCTTTTTTGGTGGGTGGTTCTGTCATAAGCGTCGTAAGGATTGGACCAAGGCACAGCGGGTAAAGTGCTCATCTTCTTAATTTATTTAAAGAAACCACTTAAACAAATGACGAAAACAGTTCCATTAGGCTCCCAGGCTATACAGAAAATAACCACCCACAAAACACAAGTGAAACAAACACAACTAAATATGGCCTCCAATTAGAGACAACGACAACCAGCTGCCTCTAATTGGAGGTCATTGCCAAAAACCCAACATAGAAAACTAGAAATAAACAGAGAAATAGAAAACATGTGTATACTCATCTTCTTTATTATGAAGAAAACCAAAATAAATACTTACTCAAAAAAACAACGACAAAAAACAGTCCTGTAAGGCACACAGGCACACACGGCACAACTACCCACAAAACCCATGGAAAAACACCCCTACTAAATAGGACCTTCAATTAGAGGCAACGAGGAACAGCTGCCTCCAATTGAAGGTCAACCCAATAAACTAAACATAGAAATAGAAAAACTAGAACGAACATAGAAATATACTAACATAGAACCTAAACCAAAAACACCAAAACATACAAAACAAACACCCCCTGCCACGCCCTGACCAAACTACAATGACAAATAACCCCTTTTACTGGTCAGGACGTGACAGAAATAGCCGTTTTAAATGTGTATCTGGTATATACATTGATTAATTATGATACAATTCTCTTTCTTTTAAGTTTTACAGTTGGATATTTATATTGTTTTTTATACAATATTTATATTGTATACATGTAACGCCCTGGCAATAGAGAGGGGTTTTTGTTCTTTATTTTTAGTTAGGCCAGGGTGTTACATTGGGTGTGCGTTCAATGTTCTTTTTTCTATGGTTTTGTATTTCTTTGTTTTGGTCCGTGTGTGGCTCTCAATCAGGCACAGCTGAAGTTCGTTGTTGCTGATTGGGAGTCACACATAAGTAGCCTATTTTTCCTTTGGGTTTTGTGGGTGATTGTTTTCTGTTTCGTTCATTTTTGACCAGACAGGACTGTTTGCTGTTGTTGCTATCGAGTGTTTTGTTTGTAGTGGTTCATTTTTATTAAATATTTAAAATAAATACACATCCTCCGCTGCACCTTGGTTTTCTTACGACGACAGCCCTTACAATACAATATTTATATTGTTTTTATTTTTTTAAACCCCAGGCCGCTGTCCCCGCAGGAGGCCTTTTGGTAGGCCGTCATTGTAAATAATAATTTGTTCTTAACCTGTTATGTTTTGTTCAATCAAGTTCATATTTATATCCAAAACCAGCTTTTTTACATTAGCATGTGACGTTCAGAACTAGCATACCCCCCGCAAACCTCCGGTGAATTTACTAAATTACTCACGATAAACGTTCACAAAAAACATAACAATTATTTTAAGAATTATAGATACAGAACTCCTCTATGCACTCGATATGTCCGATTTTAAAATAGCTTTTTGGTGAAAGCACATTTTACAATATTCTCAGTAGATAGCCCGGCATCACAGGGCTAGCTATTTAGACACCAACCAAGTTTAGCACTCACCAAAATCAGATTTACTATTAGAAAAGTTTGATTACCTTTGATGTTCTTCGTCAGAATGCACTCCCAGGACTTCTACCTCAATAACAAATGTTGGTTTGGTCCAAAATAATCCATAGTTATGTCCAACAGCGGCGTTTTGTTCGTGCGTTCTAGACACTATCCGAATGGTAAATAAGGGTCGTGCGCACGGCGCATTTCGTGACAAAAGATTTCTAAATATTTCATTACCGTACTTCGAAGCATGTCAACCGCTGTTTAAAATAAATTTTTATGCCATTTTTCTCGTAAAAAAGCGATAATATTCCGACCGGGAATCTGCAATTAGGTAAACTGACGAAAGAAAATAAATCACTGGGTCGACTCGGGCACGCGCCTAAGCCCTTTGTCTTCTGATAGACCACTTAGCAAAAGCGCTCGTGTGTTTCAGCCAGGGCTTTGAATTACGTCATTCAGATTTTTTCCGGGCTTTGAGAGCCCATTGGAGCCGTAGGAAGTGTCACGTAACAGCAGAGATCCTTTGTAATGGATAGAGATGACAAAGAAGGCCAAGAAATGGTCAGACAGGGTACTTCCTGTACAGAATCTTCTCAGGTTTTGGCCTGCCAAATGAGTTCTGTTATACTCACAGACACCATTCAAACAGTTTTAGAAACTTTGGAGTGTTTTCTATCCAAAGCTAATAATTATATGCATATAGGAGTAATAATCAGATTAAATCGGGTACGTTTTTTATCCGGCCGTGAAAATACTGCCTCCTATCCAAAACAAGTTAATAAGATAAACCACTTATTTTTCAATTATGTTTGGTCCATCATTTAAACAATTGTTTGACAAATCACATGATAGATTTTTGATAAAATTGACGTTGGGGTCTCCCTTAAAAATAAAAATGTCTTTGTGTTTAAAAAATATATAATGTATATATGTTGTGACTTTTTAGCTACAGATATGTTTTTTGAACATGTAACCAATTATTTCTTTAAAATACCCACTTTATTGAGGGAAAAACAAAGAAACTAGTTGGCATGACTTTTAATTGATATTTAAACAGTTGTAAGAGTCTTGACCATTAAACACTTTGAATAGTTAAACGTGTGTTATTATAGACAGTGCTGAAAAAAGATAAAGAATTAAGTTTAATTTTGAAAAGTTACAACATGCAAATGGCAGCGATTTGGCACTGTACTGCATGATTGTAGTGGATTTACCAATTCATTAGTTCTATAAGCTATGTTGACTATGATGTTAACTAATATGGTGACAATGATGACAGCTGATGTGTTGTACACTGAAGTCCACAAGCGAAGGGAAAAGTTGATAGGAGGAGAGCGCGTGGATGCGAGAAGGAATTGTAGCTACAACGAGCAAAGTAATCATGCTATTTGCATGTGGCTGCTATGAAAGTGAACTGTGTGTCACGCCTAATCCCGCTTCCCCCCCTGGCGCTCGAAGGCGCTAGGCTCCCCAGCATTGCGCACTCCTGCCATCATCATTACGCACACCTGCCTTCCACCCGTCATGCGCATCAGCGATTATTGGACTCACCTGGACTCAATCACCTATGTCAGTACCTTCCCTATATCGGTTTGGTTCCCCGCTCTGTTTCCTGCTTCATCATTAATGTTCGTATGTCTTTGTATACCCGTGTGCTGACGCTGTTCCTGTCCTGTTACCTGTCTGTTCTGCATTAAATGTTCAACCCCCCTGCCCTCGTACCTGCTTCTCATCTCCGGCGTCGTGTGATCAGGGGTGTATTCATTCCCTCATTCCCTTCTGTTGAAAAAAAATGTTAAATAGAAGCAAACGGAACGAAACAGGGATAAACATACGTGAATTTGTCGAATAGAAACCCTTGTTTGCCACTGTTGGACTAATGATTACACCCTAGCTCAGCTAGGTGCAGGCAAGAGTGTGCAAAACAGTATTGAATGTCACCTTGATTACAAAAATGTGTCTCTAAAAATACAATTCTCTCAACCTGTGCACCTACGTTGTAGCAACCTCATGATAGGTATAGGGAACATTTGGGTATCTTGTAGTAGCCTAAACCTAATGATGTGACATTGAGCTGGGTGAATGGAATATGAATGACAGTCATCCAATATGCTGTAACAGAAATAAGGCCATGCTCGTAAAAAATATATATCGTCCTCCCTCATCTTAAACAGCACCGACTGCCACTGCAGTATATTAACAGTTAGTCTACAGTCAAACAAACTGGATGCAGAAAAGTTATCTGCCTCCAACAAATGAGTGAATAGCTTCCAGAAGGAATGAGTAAGAACTAAGTAACCAGTATCAGGCTGAGTGTTGATTTATCCCCTAGAGTCGATTGACGCACCGGTGCATCAATCTAAGTAACTTAATAAAAAATCCCCATCAAAACCAGTCAGTTATATGCTTGAGATATCTGTTTTTTGCATTGGATGTATCGCCATCCACCGCATCCGCCGATGTCGCATTTCCGCATCTGCGGTGAAAGGTGGCAGAGCTTGACAGACCATGAGACATCCCGAAAATTGTTCCTCTCACTAAAACGTCTGTAGTGTCTAAATCAAATCAAATCAAATGTATTTATATAGCCCTTCGTATATCAGCTGAAATCTCAAAGTGCTGTACAGAAACCCAGCCTAAAACCCCAAACAGCAAGCAATGCATGTGAAAGAAGCACGGTGGCTAGGAAAAACTCCCTAGGAAAAACTCCCTAGAAAGGCCAAAAACCTAGGAAGAAACCTAGAGAGGAACCAGGCTATGAGGGGTGGCCAGTCCTCTTCTGGCTGTGCCGGGTGGATATTATAACAGAACATGGTCAAGATGTTAAAATGTTCATAAATGACCAGCATGGTCAAATAATAATAATCATAGTAGTTGTCGAGGGTGCAACAAGCACGTCCGGTGAACAGGTCAGGGTTCCGTAGCCGCAGGCAGAACAGTGGGAACTGGAGCAGCAGCATGGACAGGTGGACTGGGGACAGCAAGGAGTCATCATGCCAGGTAGTCCCGAGGCATGGTCCTAGGGCTTACGTCCTCCGAGAGAAAGAAAGAAAGAGAGAAAGAGAGAATTAGAGAGAGCATATTTAAATTCACACAGGACACCGGATAAGACAAGAGAATACTCCAGATGTAACAGACTGACCCTAGCCCCCCGACACATAAACTACTGCAGCATAAATACTGGAGGCTGAGACAGGAGGGATCAGAAGACACTGTGGCCCCATCCGATGATACCCCCGGACAGGGCCAAACAGGCAGGATATAACCCCACCCACTTTGCCAAAGCACAGCCCCCACACCACTAGAGGGATGTCTACAACCACCAACTTACCGTCCAAAGACAAGGCTGAGTATAGCCCACAAAGATCTCCGCCATGGCACAACCCAAGGGAGGGAGGGAGGGGGGGGGGGGCGCCAACCCAGTCTAGTGTCTATTGTTTATTGTCTATTGTAAGGATAATTCACATCGTCATGATACTATTTAGGCCTATATAGCACTTGCGAAGTCATCAACAGCTATTGTTTCAATTTGACCCAGGGTTTCAACTAAAAATAAACAAAGGCCAAAACTTTATTTAAAGTGCATTTAATGTTTGATATGATTTAGTCCTATTCTTTAGTGGACAAACACAATTAGTGGCACAAACACATTTAAAAAACACCACTCGGGAGCGAAGGTCGAGGTCTGCGGAGATCTTTACAATTGCTATAATAATCTGTGTAGAGTCTCAAACAGCATTAATTACTTTCGCTATGTACTTGTAATGTAATCTCAACTGCAATCCAGGTCATTTGGTTGTGCTATTAGATGACGCACAGTGAAAATACATTAAGTCATTATATAAATACAAAATATCTGACATTGTGTCACGCCCTGACCTTAGAGATCCTTATTATTCTCTATGTTTGGTTAGGTCAGGGTGTGACTCGGGTGGGAAAATCTATGTTTTCCATTTCTTTGGTTTTGGGCGAGTGTGGTTCCCAATCAGAGGCAGCTGTCTATCGTTGTCTCTGATTGGGAATCATACTTAGGCAGCTTGTTTTCCACCTGAGTTTGTGGGATGTTATTTTATGTTTAGTGTCTGTGCCTTACAGAACTGTTCGCTGTCGTTTTTGCCTTTTGGTATTTTGTTTAAGTGGTTTTTGTGAATAAAGTATCATGAACCTCTTCTACCACCAACGAGAGCTGTTACACATTGTAATCCCATTTGAACTTTGTTGTGCTTTTAAATGGTTGAAAGTGCAGAAATAACACATTGGGAATTTAAACAAACTTCTGTCTGTATTCTTGAGTGAGTGAATAAAAGTTGAAATCTAATTAATCAGGGTCTCAACGAAATATTACCTAAATGTCCATGTTGAAATGACATTGTGTACCCTGTCGGTATGAACTCTGAAGCAGGTAGCATTTACATTTTTGGCTGAACTGACAGCCAAATCCAAAAGGTACAGCAAGAGAGATCAATCTGTGCGCTAACTGAATGTTTATGCACACAGGCTGTCTCCCTCTCCCCGTAATTCATCTCACACAATGATGATGACATGAGTCACAGTGTCAGGTCATTTGCATATAAGTGTACACACAAACACACACACACACACACAAACACAGGGCATGACATGAGTCAGCTCATTGAGCCCAGTGGAAGTTTGACTGGAGTGTGCTAAAGACAACCACAACACAGCTGGTTAGACCAGGACAGGATAGGACAAGCCTAACTGGAGGTTTGCCTGGGGATATTCTTCCCATTTTCCTCGGTATAGACTATAATTTGTTAGTTCAATTTCAGAATTGCCCCAGAGAAATAGCTTACTGTATGTCATTAAAATGCAAATTGTATTTTTCCTTCACGTCAGAAGTGCATTGTTATTGGTCTTCTCATTGTCATGAAATTACAAGAATCAGAGTATATCCAATGTGATTTACATATTACATTACATTTACATTCACGTCATTTAGCAGACGCTCTTATCCAGAGTGCATTACAAATTGGTGCATTCACCTTATGATATCCAGTGGAACAACCACTTTGTTCCACTGGAACAAAGTGGGCAGCTCAGGTGACTCTTGACTGGCGGGCAGCTCAGGTGACTTTTGACTGGCGGGCAGCTCAGGTGACTCTTGACTGGCGGGCAGCTCAGGTGACTCTTGACTGGCGGGCAGCTCAGGTGACTCTTGACTGGCGGGCAGCTCAGGTGACTCTTGACTGACGGGCAGCTCAGGTGACTCTTGACTGGCGGGCAGCTCAGGTGACTCTTGACTGGCGGGCAGCTCAGGTGACTCTTGACTGGCGGGCAGCTCAGTTGACTCTTGACTGACGGGCAGCTCAGGTGACTCTTGACTGGCGGGCAGCTCAGGTGACTCTTGACTGGCGGGCAGCTCAGGTGACTCTTGACTGGCGGGCAGCTCAGGTGACTCTTGACTGGCGGGCAGCTCAGGTGACTCTTGACTGGCGGGCAGCTCAGGTGACTCTTGACTGGCGGGCAGCTCAGGTGACTCTTGACTGGCGGGCAGCTCAGGTGACTCTTGACTGGCGGACAGCTCAGGTGACTCTTGACTGGCGAGGCTGGGCTGACGCACTAGACGCCTGATGCGTGGGGCTGGTACTGGACGTGCCAGCCTGGAGACACGCACCTCCATGCTAGTGCGTATGGCGGGAAACACCGGACCGTAGAGGTGCACTGGTGGTCTTGAGCGCAGGGTTGGCATCACCCCTTCCGGCTCGATGCCTACTTCGCCCTGGCACATGCGGGGCGCTGGTACTGTGCCTACTGGCCTAAAATCCCAGGCCTCACCACAGCCCCAACCCCAAAGCACGGGACCTGTCCAGTCTGCCCTACAAGGGTACGGGGAGCTGGCCTGGGGCTCCAATCTCGCCCTGCCAAATAGCCCTTGTGCCCCCCCAAAAAAATTATTGGGGCTGCCTCTCGGGTTCTACCTGCCTCCCAGGCAGGTCGTCACAGTGGGCCCGCAACTGCTCCCATGTCCAGTCAATCCTCTCCTCCAATACTTCCAGCGACCAGGAATCCATCTCCTCCCGAGCGCGATGCTTCCAATAGTCCTCCTGTGGCTTCCTCCTCTTCCGCTGCTTGGTCCTTTGGTGGTGGGTAGTTCTGTCACAAAAATTGTCGTACTGGAAAGAAGAGGACCAAGACGCAGCGGGAATATGGATGCTCATGTTTTAATTTAAAAAAAGGAGTAAAGCATCCACTGGAAAACAAACAATACACACGACAGGAACAGTCTTACAGGCATACAAAAACGCAGTGCAAGAACAACTACCCACAACCCCAAAGAAAAACACACACACCTATATAGGACTCCCAATCAAAGGCAACTCAACACACCTGCCTTCAATTGGAAGTCCCAATCACCAACACAAACATTCACACACACAAAACTGCCACGTCCTGACCCCAAAACTAATACAATAGCTCCATCTGCTGGTCAGGACGTGACAGAGAGTTAGCTTTAGCAGTGCGGAGAGCCTCCGTGACACAGAGAAGAGCAGTCTCAGTTGAATGACCAGTCTTGAAGCCTGACTGATTTGGCTCAAGAAGGTCATTCTGAGAGAGATAGCAAGAGAGCTGGCCAAGGACGGCGCGCTCAAGAGTTTTGGAGAGAAAAGAAAGAAGGGATACTGGTCTGTAGTTGTTGAAATCGGAGGGATCGAGTGTAGGTTTTTTGAGAAGGGGTGCAACTCTCGCTCTCTTGAAGACGGAAGGGACGTAGCCAGCGGTCAAGGATGAATTGATGAGCAAGGTGAGGTAAGAGAGAAGGTCTCCGGAAATGGTCTGGAGAAGAGAGGAGAAGATAGGGTCAAGCGGGCAGGTTGTTGGGCGGCCGGCCATCACAAGTCGCAAGATTTCATCTGGAGAGAGAGGGGAGAAAGAGGTCAAAGCATAGGGTGGGGCAATGTGAGCAGGACCAGCGGTGTCATTTGACTTAACAAATGAGGATCGGATGTCGTCAACTTTCTTTTCAAAATGGTTGACAAAGTCATCCGCAGAGAGGGAGGAGGGGGGAGGGGGAGGAGGATTCACGAGGGAGGAGAAGGTGGCAAAGAGCTTCCTAGGGTTAGAGGCAGATGCTTGGAATTTAGAGTGGTACAAAGTGGCTTTAGCAGCAGAAACAGAGGAAGAAAATGTGGAGAGAAGGGAGTGAAAAGATGCCAGGTCTGCAGGGAGGCTAGTTTTCCTCCATTTCGCTCGGCTGCCCGGTGCCCTGTTCTGTGAGCTCGCAATGAGTCGTCAAACCACGGAGCAGGAGGGGAGGACCGAGCCGGCCGGGAGGATAGGGGACATAGAGAGTCAAAGGATGCAGAAAGGGAGGAGAGGAGGGTTGAGGAGGCAGAATTAGGAGATTGGTTGGAGAAGGATTGAGCAGAGGGAAGAGATGATAGGATGGAAGAGGAGAGAGTAGCAGGAGAGAGAGAGTGAAGGTTGCGATGCCGCAATACCATCTGAGTAGGGGCAGAGTGAGTAGTGTTGGAGGAGAGCGAGAGGGAAAAGGATACAAGGTAGTGGTCGGAGACTTGGAGGGGAGTTGCAGTGAGATTAGCAGAAGAACAGCATCTAGTAAAGATGAGGTCAAGCATATTGCCTGCCTTGTGAGTAGGGGGGACGGTGAGAGGGTGAGGTCAAAAGAGGAGAGGAGTGGAAAGAAGGAGGCAGAGAGAAATGAGTCAAAGGTAGACGTAGGGAGGTCTTACATCTAGATATTCCTCTATTTTTATCAAAACCCAGCTTTTTACATTAGCATGTGACGTTCAGAACTAGCATACCCACCGAAACTTCCGGTGAATTTACTAAATTACTCACGATAAACGCTCCCAAAAAACATAACAATCATTTTAAGAATTATAGATACAGAACTCCTTTATGCAATCGCGGTGTCAGATTTTAAAATAGCTTTTCGGTGAAAGCACATTTTGCAATATTCTGAGTAGATAGCCCGGCCATCATGGCTAGCTATTTTGACACCCACCAAGTTTGGCACTCACCAAAGTCAGATTTACTATAAGAAAAATGTTATTACCTTTGCTGTTCTTCGTCAGAATGCACTCCCAGGACTTCTAGTTTACACCCAATGTTGTTTTGGTTCCAAATAATCCATAGTTATATCCAAATAGCGGCGTTTTGTTCTTGCGTTCAAGACACTATCCTAAGGGTGACGCGCCGGCGCATATCGTGACAAAAAAATTCTAAATATTCCATTACCGTACTTCGAAGCATGTCAAACGCTGTTTAAAATCAATTTTTATGCGATTTTTCTCGTAAAATAGCGATAATATTCCGACCGGGGACTCTTCACGTGCATGCGCACACCCGTTTCATTGTTCTCAGATCAACCACTATCCAAATGCGCTACTGTTTTTCAGCCAGGGACTGTAGAGTCATCATTCCCCGTTCTGGCGCCTTCTGAGAGCCTATGGGAGCCTTAGAAAATGTCACGTTACAGCAGAGATCCTCTATTTTCCATAAAGAGGCTATAGAAGGCCAAGAAATGGTCAGAGAGGGCACTTCCTGTATGCAATCTTCTCAGGTTTTGGCTTGCCATATGAGTTCTGTTATACTCACAGACACCATTCAAACAGTTTCAGAAACTTTAGGGTGTTTTCTATCCAAATCTACTAATACGCATATACATATTCTAGTTTCTGGGACAGAGTAGTAACCTGTTTAAATTGGGTACGTTTTTCATCCGGCCGTGAAAATACTGCCCCCTAGCCCTAAGAGGTTTTAACAGTGCAAATTATTATGGTACAGCTATGTGGACACTTAATCATCATGGTGCTTTTTAATGGTAAGTTTGCAAACATTGGTTGTGGTAAGTATAATTGAAACTTGGGTATCATTATGGTGAGTGGGGAAATAAGTATAGCAAGTTATAATTGTAATGGCTTAGCAGATCATAAAAAAAGATGATACATTTTTACATGGCTAAAAGAATAGAATATCTATTGTTTACAGGAAACTCATTCTACAAATATAGATGAGGTTGGGTGGAAAAAGGACTGGGAGGGAGAAATATATTTTTGTCATGGGCAAAGAAACTCAAAAGGGGTGATTATACTAATTAATACAAATGTTGATCCGATTGTGCAAACAGATCCGCAGGGAAGATGGATTATTTGAAATATGCTATTGGACCAAAAACAGATTTGGCTAATTAATCTATATGATCCACACTTTTTCGAAAATATATATAATAATCTATTGAGCTCACAAGCAATGAAATAATCTATTATTATGGTGGAAGATTATAATACGGTACCTCAATGGATCGTAAAGGAAATCACTCTACAAACTATCACCCTCAAGCACTTAAGGAGATCACAAAGATCATGGATACATTAGAACTAGTGGATATATGGAGGTTGAAAAACCCTGACCTAGTGAGTTATACACGTAGGAGGCTTAATCAAGCTAGCCATCTTGACTACTTCCTAGTCTCGTTCTTGCTGGCATCAAAAGTAAAAAACTAAAAAATGAATTGGAGACCGAATGCGATCAGACCACCATCTAATTGGCCTCCATATAACTCTTACAGAATTTCCATGTGGACAAGGATATTGGAAATGTAATCAAAGCCTATTGGATGACAATTTGTTCTTAACTAAGACAAAATAATTAATAATTTACTTTTTTTGTACAACATAGGTACAGCAGATCCCCTTATTGTACGGGACACTTTCAAATGTACTTTTAGAGGCCATTCAATACAATACTCATCATTAAAACAAAAGCAGTTTAGGTCACAAGAGATCAGACTAATAAAGGAAATATAGGAAGCAACAGTGCAGGTAGATGGTAATGGAAACTGTACTATAGAGGCACAAAATAGGTTAGAGGAAAAACAAAAAGAATTAGAGGTTCTTATTCAAGAACGATCATGTAACGACCGTCCAAAGGAGTAGACCAAGGTGCAGCGTGGTGAGTGTTCATCTTAATTTATTATAAACCAGAACACTTTAAACAAAATGATGATGAAGCGTCGCCGGAGGCTCCGGACTGGAGAGCATCGTTGTAGGTTCCGGACTAGGGACCGTTGTTGCAGGCTTCATGCCTTGGATCATCAATACAGGTTCCGTGCCATGGATCATCACTGGAGGCTTTGTGCCATGGATCATCTCTACAGGTGCCGGGCCATGAATTATCCCTACAGGCTTCGTGCCATGGATTATCCCTACATGCTCCGAGCCATGGATCATCACTAGAGGCTTCGTGCCATGGATCATCACTAGAGGCTTCGTGCCATGGATCATCACTAGAGGCTTCGGACCATAAATTATCACTGGAGGCTTTATTCGTGGAGCTAGAACAGGTCTCACCGGACTGGGGAGATGCACTGAGGACCGAGTGCTCAAAGCAGGCACCGGCCGTACTGGGCTATGGAGGCATACTGGAGGAAGAGTGCGAGAAGCAGGCACAGGACACACTGGGCTATGGTGGCACACTGGAGGGAGAGTGCGCTGAGCAGGCACAGGACGTACTGGGCTCTGGAGGCGCACTGGAGGGAGAGTGCGAGGAGCAGGCACAGGACGTACTGGGCTATGGAGGCACACTGGAGGTCTGGAGCTTAGGGCTGACACACCCCGTCCTGGCTGGATGGTTATTTTCGCCCAGCAAGGGCGGAGCGCTGGTACAGGATGAACTGTGCTGCGCTGGTGAACGGGGGGTACCGTGCGTAGAGCAGGCGCAGGATAACCTGGGCCGAAGAGACGCACTGGAGACCAGATACGCTGAGCCGGCGCACTTCTTCCTGGCTGACGGCCAACTCTAGCACGGCATCGGTGAGGAGCTTGTACCGAGCGCACTGGGCTGTGAGTGTGCATGGGCGACACAGTGCGCATCACCGCATACCACGGTGCTTGTTCAGTCACTCGCTCCCCACGGTAAGCACGGGGAGTTGGCTCAGGTCTTAAAACCGCCTTAGCCAATCTACCCATGTGCCCCCCCCAAAAAAATATTTTTTTGGGCGCTGCCTCTCGGGCCTCCGTTGTTGCCTTGCCTGTCGATCGCGTCGCTGTACCTCCCTCACTGCTTCCACCTGTTCCCATGGTAGTCGATCCCTTCCGGCCTGGATCTCCTCCCACATCCAGGATCCTTTGCCATCCAGGATGTCCTCTCATGTCCAGTCATCCTGCCCACGTTGCTTGGTCCTTTGGTGGTGGGATCTTCTGTAACGACCGTCCAAAGGAGTAGACCAAGGTGCAGCGTGACGAGTGTTCATCTTAATTTATTATAAACCAGAACACTTTAAACAAAATCATAAACAAATGACAAACGACCATCACGTCTTGCAGGCTATAACAAGCAGTACAAAAATAAGATCCCACAACTACAGGTGGGGAAAGGCTGCCTAAGTATGATTCATAATCAGAGACAACGATAGACAGCTGCCTCTGACTAGGAACCATACTTTGCTCAACACAAAGAAATAGACACCATAGAATGCCCACCCCACACCCTGACCTAACCACATAGAGAAACAAACCGTCTCTCTCAGGTCAGGGCGTGACAGATCAAGTGTAATGTATTACAAAAATAAAGCAAATTGGATGGAAAATTGTGAAAAATGCACAACATTTTTCTTGAATCTTCAACTCATTACAAATGATGCAGTTACCCATGATTGCTCATTCATCCCCCTCCTATCCCCTGAAACTATTCCCCAGGTGATTGCTGTAAATGAGAATGTGTTCTCAGTCAACTTACCTGGTAAAATAACAGTAAAATAAAATAAAATAAATAATAAAAAATTCACCAAATTATATTTTGAAAGAGGAAGCAAAATATTTTAAGCATATGTTTTCTTTTCAGTCTCCTCCATTTCCACTGAATGATGTTAACTGTAAGGATTTCTTTCCTAATAATAATGTAAAATTAACACATTTACAGAAATACCTGTGTGAAGGCCAACTTACAGGAGGTCTGATATACCTCTACTGGTATACTGTCAAGCCCTGGTGTTTTTCCACACTGAAAATATTTTATTGCCTCAAAAGGTTCCTCAATTTATAACATTTTTGACATGCGTTTTTCTGGATTTTTTTGTTGTTATTCTGTCTCTCAATGTTCAAATTAACCTACCATTAAAATTATAGACTGATCATTTCTTTGTCAGTGGGTAAACGTACAAAATCAGCAGGGGATCAAATACTTTTTTCCCTCACTGTATGTAGCAACATAACACATCAGTCACTCACACTACATGTAGACTGGATTTTCTGATTTGGTTTCTGCTATTACTATTAACTCCAGCACAGCACACCTTGATCACACCCATTTTCTGTGAACTTGAGAGGGTGAGAAAGAGGGTGAGAAAGATCAAAGAGTGGTATTTCAACATTAACAGAAACAACCCGGTGTGGCATTCTCCCAAGTAAATAGGCCTATGACTTAGGAATTTACCAGGTCAACACCTCACCAGAACAACACCTTGGTAAAGGCCTCTATATTGCTTTGATAATTCTGCAATGAAGTGTATCATTTCCAGTGTTTTCCCTGACATTTCAGATTACATTGTGGGCCAGGGTTTCCCAAACTTGTTCCTGCAACAAGCTTTCCCAAACTCGGCCCTGGGTTTTGGTTTTTGCCTTAGCACTACACAGTTGGTTCAAATAATTAAAGCTTGATGATGAGTTAGTTATTTGAATCAGCTGTGTAGTGCTAGGGCAAAACCCCAAACCAGGATCGAGTTTGGGAAACCCTGTTGTAGGCTTATCTATGCATGAAACAAGAGTTGTGTGTACAAACAGACTGCCTTTCCTCCCTGTATCCTCCTCCTGAGATGAGTGTTGAGCGCTACAACCAAAGTGGTTTACGCAGCTCTACAGGTTTAAGAGTCTATCAACAAGCTGGAATGGTGTGTCTGTTTGTGTGTGCTTCAGTGTGCGTGTGTGCATGTGTGTGATGATTGCATGGGTATGGGAGTCCTCATGCTAAGTTTGTGAGTGTGCACTGCTTTCTGTTTTTAAGATGGTCCTTTTTTGACAGTAGAAAAACGTGGTGTATGTGTACAATTTCTCTCTCTCTTTCTCTGAGTCAAGATCAAGAATACAATTAAGAATATAATTATTAAATAAATAAGCACCTTTTGTGACCTTCTTTTCAGAGTAAAATGCAAGCATGTTGGTTTGTGTTTGTTACCTCAAGCTCTCTAGATGAAACCTTTAAAGGTCATAGAACCAAGTAAATTGGAATGGCTTTTTGAACACTTCTAAGCTTGTAACATAGGTTGCTGCTAAATTACAAACCATGTAAGTACCTGTATGAAATGTTGGAACAATACCGTCATTCTTATCCACTAAGAAAATTGACCTATGTTGTTATAGGTTGAGGTTCATTCCATTGACTCCACATATGCCTCTTTTTGGTTAAGTTATCAAGTTTGGTTAAATTTGATGAAAACACCCATGGGGCCAGGGCAGTTTGAGGGTCCTTCTAATACAGCTGTATGAATATAATCAAAATTCCAGCCTAGAATTATGCTTTCTCTGATCTTAAATCATTTCAACAGTCTGGGAATCACATTTGCCGCCCTGGATCCAGAGGTTCCGCCTTCGTCAATGGAGGCTTCCCAATCAAGATCGGATCCGGAGGTACCTGCGTCTTCGTCCTCGGCTCTGTCTCCCTCTCCGGTGGCTTCTACCTCGGGTTTAGATCCTCGGAGCTCCCAGCCTCACCAGACCATGAGGCTGCCTGAGAGACCGGCCCATTCAACATCACTAGCTGTCATCATAGGCAGCTCTATGGTGAGAAACATCTCGGTCCCCAAGGCAAAAACCCTGTGCTACCAAGGAGCACAAGTACAGGACATAACAAAGCTACTTCCGGCTGTTCTAACACAGATTCTGACAATGTCGTAGTCCATGTGGGGTCAAACGACATCAGGAGGGCTAGCTCGGAACATTTGTAAATGGGTTTTAAAGAGCTGATTTTAGCATTAAAAGACTCCAAAAAATGGCCAATTATTTCAGGTCCAGTACCATCGTTGGGCTGCGGGTGTGAAAGATTCAGCAGACTGCTGGCATTACACATCTGGCTAAAAGACTACTGTCGCTCTGCTGGAGTCACTTTTATTGATAACTTTGACACCTTCTGGAAACAGAAGATACTCTACAGGAATGACGGAGTGCATCCAAATCATCTGGGCTCCTGGACTCTGTCCACGCATTTCAAGGCTGCGTTGAAACAATGACTGGTAAATTATCCAAGACCAGCTCAGTTAATCCCTACCATTGTGACAATGAGTCATCAAAATGCTGCATCAAATGTTCATGGTCTTAGGGGCATTGGCAAACACAATGTAAGTAATTAAATTTATATACCCATAATTGCACCGAATATGTCTGTTTATCCTACAGCTATTGTAAGCAGTAATCATGAGCCTATAAACCAGAGTTACACTGTTAGCACTGAGGCGGTGTGCAATAGTAGGAAGACCGCTTTATGCAGCTCACCCTGCTCTATCAGCTCCAATGTAAATAAAATGAGTAAGATTACCTCTGATAAGCTTCCAAGTAAAGCATTAACCTCTCTGGGACATGTGGGACGTTAACTTCTCGTTAATCCAAACACATTGTCCGATTTCAAAAAGACTTCACGGCGAAGCATAACATTAGATTATGTTAGGACAGCGCCTAAACAAAAAAAACGCACAGCCATTTTCCAAGCAAGGAGAGGCGTCACAAAAAACAGAAATACAGCTAAAATGAATCACTAACCTTTGATGATATTCATCAGATGACACACCCAGGACTCAATGTTACACAATACATGTATGTTTTGTTCAATAACGTTTAAATTTATATCCAAAAACCCCATTTTACATTGGCGCGTCATGTTCAGAAATGTTTTACCTCCCAAAACTTCCGGTGAATGAGCGCATAAATTTACAAAAATATTCATCATAAACGTTGATCAAATTTACAAGAGTTATTGAAAGAAATATAGATACACTTCTCCTTAAAACCTGTTGAGGTGTAGGGGACAGTATTTTCACGGCCGGATGAAAAACGTAATAAGCATATTATTAGTAGATTTGGATAGGAAACAATCTGAAGTTTCTAAAACAGTTTGAATGGTGTCTGTGAGTATAACAGAACTCATATGGCAGGCAAAAACCTGAGAAAAATCCAACCAGGAAGTGGAAAGTCTGAGAATTGTAGTTATTCTTTTGATTCTCTATCGAAACTACAGTTTCTGTGGGGTCACGCTGCACTTCCTAAGGCTTCCATTGGCTGTCAACAGCCTTCAGAAAGTTCTTTCAGCATTCTCCTGTCACTGGGCAGATAATAGGAGCTCAGTCAATCAGTGGACTGCCTGGAGACAAAGGGATTGGATATGCGCGATCCCGCGAGCGCGCCGTTCTTTCTTTTTCTTCTTGAATGAATATGCTATTGTCCGGTTGGAATATTATCGCAATTTTACATTAAAAATACCATAAAGATTGATTTTAAACAGTGTTTGACATGTTTCTAAGTACGGTAATGGAACATTTTAACTTTTTGTCTCTGGTACCGTGCTCGCGCGTTATGCCTTTGGATAGTGCTCTGAACGCACAAACAATACGGAGGTATTTGGAAATAAATATGGATTATTTCGAACAAAAACAACATTTCTTGTGGAAGTAGCAGTCCTGGGAGTGCATTCTGACGAAGATCAGCAAAGATAAGAGAATATTTATAATACTAATTCTGAGTTTAGGTGACCCCGAACTTGGCGGGTGTCTGTATAGCTTGCTGTGATGGCGAGCTATGTACTCAGAATATTGAAAAATGTGCTTTCTCCGTAAAGCTATTTTAAAATCTGACACAGTGGTTGCATCCAGGAGTGGTCTATCTATAATTCTTTAAATAATTGTTATATATTTTGTCAATGTTTATGATGAGTATTTTTGTAAATAGATGTGCACATTCACCGGGGTTTTGGTGGGAATAAATTTTCTGAACATCACGCGCCAATGTAAAATGCTGTTTTTGGATATAAATATGAACTTTATCGAACAAAACATACATGTATTGTGCAACATAATGTCCTAGGAGTGTCATCTGATGAAGATCGTCAAAGGTTAGTGCTTCATTTAGCTGTGTCTTGGGTTTTATTGACACATGTCCTTGCTTGGAAAATGGCTGTGTGATTATTTTTGTCTATGTACTCTCCTAACATAATCTAATGTTTTGCTTTCGCTGTAAAGCCCCTTTGAAATCGGACAATGTGGTTACATCAAGGAGAAGAGTATCTTTAAAATGGTGTAAAATAGTTGTATGTTTGAGAAAGTTGAATTATGACATTTTGTAGTTTTGAATTTGCCGCCCTGATATTTCACTGGCTGTGTCCCGCAGGTGGGACGCTAGCGTCCCACGTAGCCCATAGAAGTTAATGCAACCGCTGTGTCAGATTTCTTTACAGCGAAAGCACATTGTTCAATATTCTGAGTACAGAGCTCAGCCATCAAAGCAAGCTATTCAGTTACCCGCCAAGTTCTGAAGTCAACAAAACTCAGAAATAGTATTATAAATCTTCACTTACCTTTGCTGATCTTCGTCGGAATGCACTCCCAGGACTCCCACAAGAAATGTTTGTTTTGTTCGATAAACTCCATATATATGTTCAAATACCTCCGTTTTGTTTGCACGTTCAGATCACTATTCGAAAAGGCATAATGCGCGAGCGCAAAACCCGAGACAAAAAGTCAAAAAGTTCCATTACCGTTCGTAGAAACATGTCAAACGATGTTTACAATCAATCCTTAGGGTCTTTTTAACATAAATCTTCGATAATATTCCAACCGGACAATAGCGTATTCATTACAGAGGAAAAAGAAGGAGCGGCTCGCCTGCATGACCGCACAGTAAACAACTCATAGGTCTCAGGCTTGAGTCAGCTCTTATTCTCTCCCCAGTAACAGTAGAAGCATGAAACAAGGTTCTAAAGACTGTTGGCATCTAGTGGAAGCCTTAGGAAGTGCAAAATGACCCCACAGACACTGTAGTTTGGATAGGCAATCACTTGAAAAACTACAAACCACTTCCTGGTTGGATTTTTTTCTCAGGTTTTTGCCTGCTATATGAGTTCTGTTATACTCATAGACATCATCCAAACAGTTTTAGAAACTTCAGAGTGTTTTCTATCCAAATCTACTAATAATATGCATATCCTAACTTCTGGGCCCGTGTAGCAGGCAGTTTAATTTGGGCATGTCATTCATCTGAATTTCCGAATACTGCCCCCTGTCACTAAAAAGTTAAAAACGATCAAGCAACCCTAAAAGGTCAAAACCAGTTCAGAGTCCAGGAGGAACAGTGTGGCAGGCAGGCTCGAGGTCAGGGCAGGCAGAAAAGTCAGGCAGTGGATACAGAGTCCAGGCAAGGGTCAAAACCGGTATGACTAGCAAAAAGAGAATAGAAAAAGCAGGAGCTTTTTTTTATTCTTGAAACATACAAGGCGAACTAGCACAGAGAGACAGGAAACACAAGGATAAATACACCGGGGAAAATAAGCGACACCTGGAAGGGGTGGAGACAATCACAAAGACAGGTGAAAGAGATCAGGGCGTAATATTACCCCCCCCCCCCCCCACTCTAGGGACGCCACCTGGCGTCCTACCTGGGCGCGTACCTGGCTGAAGCGTTGACAACAGGTATGTGAGGGGACTCAATGAGGAGGAGCTGAATTGACTCATTGTGGTCTCCAGATACCCGCATATTAATGGGAACTGTTCTGTGCGTGACTCTACCAATGGAGCGGCCGTCCAGTGCCCTGGCATCCATGGGAACAGAGAGGAGTTGAGTAAGATTACTTAGTTCTGATACCAGGGTAGCATCCATGAAACTCATCTGCCTCAGAGTCAATAAGCACCCAGAGAGACTTAGACTGGTCTCCCCACAGCAAGCTCACATAAAAAAAGAGTTCAGGAAATGGGACTTAGAGGTTTCCCAGTCAGACTCACCAGAGTACTTGTACCTACTAAAGCTTAAGGTCTCTTAACTGGGCAGGTGACTATGTAATGCCCTACAGCTCCACAATACAGACAACAATTGGAGATTAGCCTGGGGGAACGTTCCCTAGGTGATAACCTAGCCCTTCCCAGTTGCATAGGTTCTGGTGTATCAGGCTCACCTGTAATCGATGATTCACGAGGGAGCTCGAGCGGCTTCGGATCCTATCGGAAAAATAGCCTTCGGGGACTTCCGGATTCCTTCGAAGATGAGCGAGCCACTGCGGATGAATGAGTGTAACCTTGGCCAGACCTCCTCTCACTCCTGCGTTCCCTTAGACGTCCATCAATTCTAATGGTGAGGGAGATGAGGGAATCGAGGTCCACCGGTAATTCCCGAGCAGCTAGCTCATCTTTTATTACCTCAGATAATCCGTGAAGGAAGGTATCAAAAAGGGACTCTGGATTCCAGGCACTCTCGGCGGCCAACATGCGAAAATCAACAGCGTAGTCTGCCACGCTACAGGAGTCTTGACGTAATTCAAGAAGTTTTCGGGCAGCCTCTCTCCCAGGTACTGGAGAATCGAACACCTTCCTCATCTCTGCCTTGCATTTTTGCCCATTCTTCTGCCTTTGCTATTCTACTGAAATGACTGCAACACTCAACAAAGAGCTGCAGTTAGTTTCAGAGTGGGTGGCAAGGAATAAGTTAGCCCTAAATATTTCTAAAACTAAAAGCAATGTATTTGGAGCAAAACACTCACCAAACCCGAAATCTCAACTAGATCCTGAAATAAATAATGTGGAAATTGAGCGAGTTGAGATGACTAAACTGCTTGGAGTAACACTAGATTGTAAACTGTCATGGTCAAAACATATTGATGCAGTAGTAGCTAAGATGGGGAGAAGTATGTCTATAATAAAGCGCACCTTGACTACTGTTCAGTCGTGTGGTCATGTGCCACAAAAAAGGACTTAGGAAAATTGCAATTGCTCAGAACAGGACAGCACGGCTGGCCCTTGGATGTACACAGAGAGCTAATATTAATAATATGCATGTCAATCTCTCCAGGCTGAAAGTGGAGGAAAGATTGACTTCATCACTACTTTTATTTATGAGAGGTATTGACATGTTGAATGCACCGAGCTGTCTTTCTAAACTACTGGCACACAGCTCAGACACCCATGCATACCCCACAAGACATGCCACAAGGGTTCTCTTCACAGTCCCCAAGTCCAGAACAGACTATGGGAGGCACACAGTATTACATAGAGCCATGACTACATGGAACTCTATTCCACATCAAGTAACTGACACAAGCAGTAAAATTAGATTAAAAAAACAGACAGGGACTGTGAAGCAACACAAACATTGGCACAGACACATGCATACACACACACACAGATACGATAACATACGCACTATGCACACACATGGATTTAGTACAGTAGATATGTGGTAGTGGTGGCGTAGGGGCCTGAGGGCACACAGTGTGTTGTGAAATCTGTGAATGTATTGTAATGTTTTTAAAATTGTATAAACGTCCTTAATTTTGCTGGACTCCAGGAAGAGTAGCTACTGCTTTGGCAGCAGCT
Source organism: Salmo trutta (assembly GCF_901001165.1). Classification (NCBI taxonomy): domain Eukaryota; kingdom Metazoa; phylum Chordata; class Actinopteri; order Salmoniformes; family Salmonidae; genus Salmo; species Salmo trutta. Next base: position 37,261,924 of record NC_042984.1, read on the forward strand.
AATTGGGATCCATAATAAATAGAAATACAAATACATTCAAAAACAAAAAGAGCTATCCGGAGAACCAACCAATTTTCAGTTTGCATTCAACCTCCAGGAGTCTCTTCCTGAAGTAGAGGTTGGGTGGAAAATAGATTTGTTTATCACTGGTATGTTTTAAAGCCCAGGGGCACTAGTGGAGCTGATGATGAGAGCGAGATAGTAACTGGTTGTGCCAGACAGGTACTTTTACTCTCTCTTACAAGGAGACACAAGAAAGAAGGTTTCGGGGTAATTTAGCAGGGAGGAATTTGTTAAGTACCTCTCGCCAAATGGCTCTTTGCCTAAGAGATGTCAAAGTACACTTTATGAGTAGCATTTGGATTAATCCATTGATTCCCACACTATCAAGACACTAAGAAGGTGGTCAGTTTTATTCAGTCCCTATGTGTTCACTGTAGGCCTACACTGTTATCTGTCCATGCAGGAAGTTGTAAATTAAACATTTCTGTTAAATATTACATTGTAAATGGATGCCTTATCCGACAAGTGCTCCTGGAAAAAAAGTATATGTCTCTGTCAGAAGTAGTGCCAATGGAGATTCTAACAAGTGTGTGGTCTTGTCGTCTATCCATATTAGTGTTATGTAAGTATGTAGACTTATTACTTATCAACATTACTTATTAGACTTATCGACATAAAATACAATCTGTCAGTCAACCACAGCAAAAAAATGAATAAAATAAATTCATACCTCTTCACTTCTAGACACAGCTCAGCTGAAACATCTTTAAGGCGGAGGTGTTGCTAACATTTACGATAGCAAATTTCAATTTACAAAAAAAAAAACAATGACGTTTTCGTCTTTTGAGCTTCTAGTCATGAAATCTATGCAGCCTACTCAATCACTTTTTATAGCTACTGTTTACAGGCCTCCTGGGCCATATGCAGTGTTCCTTACTGAGTTCCCTGAATTCCTATCGGATCTTGTAGTCATAGCAGATAATATTCTAATTTTTGGTGACTTTAACATTCACATGGAAAAGTCCACAGACCCACTCCAAAAGGCTTTCGGAGCCATCATCGACTCAGTGGGTTTTGTCCAACATGTTTCTGGACCTACTCACTGCCACAGTCATACTCTGGACCTAGTTTTGTCCCATGGAATAAATGTTGTGGATCTTAATGTTTTTCCTCATAATCCTGGATTATCGGACCACCATTTTATTGCGTTTACAATTGCAACAAATAATCTGCTCAGACCCCAACCAAGGAAGATTAAAAGTCGTGCTATAAATTCTCAGACAACCCAAAGATTCCTTGATGCCCTTCCAGACTCCCTCTGCCTACCCAAGGACGTCAGAGGACAAGAATCAGTTAACCACCTAACCGAGGAACTCAATTCAACCTTGCGCAATACCCTAGATGCAGTTGCACCCCTAAAAATTAAAAACATCTGTCATAAGAAACTAGCTCCCTGGTATACAGAAAATACACGAGCTCTGAAGCAAGCTTCCAGAAAATTGGAACGGAAATGGCGCCACACTAAACTGGAAGTCTTCCGACTAGCTTGGAAAGACAGTACCGTGCAGTATCGAAGAGCCCTCACTGCTGCACGATCATCCTATTTTTCCAACTTAATTGAGGAAAATAAGAACAATCCGAAATTTCTTTTTGACACTGTCGCAAAGCTAACTAAAAAGCAGCATTCGCAAATGGAGGATGGCTTTCACTTCAGCAGTAATAAATTTATGAACTTTTTTGAGGAAAAGATCATGATCATTAGAAAGCAAATTACGGACTCCTCTTTAAATCTGGGTATTCCTCCAGGGCTTCATTGTCCAGAGTCTGCACAACTCTGCCAGGACCTTGGCTCAAGGGAGATACTAAAGTGTTTTAGTACTATATCTCTTGACACAATGATGAAAATAATCATGGCCTCCAAACCCTCAAGCTGCATACTGGACCCTATTCCAACTAAACTACTGAAAGAGCTGCTTCCTGTGCTTGGCCCTCCTATGTTGAACATAATAAACGGCTCTCTATCCACCGGATGTGTACCAAGCTCACTAAAAGTGGCAGTAATAAAGCCTCTCTTGAAAAAGCCGAATCTTGACCCAGAAATTATAAAAAACTATCGGCCTATATCGAATCTTCCATTCCTCTCAAAAATTTTTGAAAAAGTTGTTGCGCAGCAACTCACTGCCTTCCTGAAGACAAACAATGTATACGAAACGCTTCAGTCTGGTTTTAGACCCCATCATAGCACTGAGACTGCACTTGTGAAGGTGGTAAATGACCTTTTAATGACGTCAGACCGAGGCTCTGCATCTGTCCTCATGCTCCTAGATCTTAGTGCCGCTTTTGATACCATCGATCACCACATTCTTTTGGAGAGATTGGAAACCCAAATTGGTCTACATGGACAAGTTCTGGCCTGGTTTAGATCTTATCTGTCGGAAAGATATCAGTTTGTCTCTGTGAATGGTTCGTCCTCTGACAAATCAATTGTAAATTTCGGTGTTCCTCAAGGTTCCGTTCTAGGACCACTATTGTTTTCACTATATATTTTACCTCTTGGGGATGTCATTCGAAAACATAATGTTACATTTCACTGCTATGCGGACGACACACAGCTGTACATTTCAATGAAACATGGTGAAGCCCCAAAATTGCTCTCGCTAGAAGCCTGTGTTTCAGACATAAGGAAGTGGATGGCTGCAAATTTTCTACTTTTAAACTCGGACAAAACAGAGATGCTTGTCCTAGGTCCCAAGAAACAAAGAGATCTTCTGTTGAATCTGACAATTAATCTGGATGGTTGTACAGTCGTCTCAAATAAAACTGTGAAGGACCTCGGCGTTACTCTGGACCCTGATCTCTCTTTTGAAGAACATATCAAGACTGCTTCAAGGACAGCTTTTTTCCATCTACGTAACATTGCAAAAATCAGAAACTTTCTGTCCAAAAATGACGCAGAAAAATTAATCCATGCTTTTGTTACTTCTAGGCTCGACTACTGCAATGCTCTACTTTCCGGCTACCCGGATAAAGCACTAAACAAACTTCAGTTAGTGCTAAATACGGCTGCTAGAATCCTGACTAGAACCAAAAAATTTGATCATATTACTCCAGTGCTAGCTTCCCTACACTGGCTTCCTGTTAAGGCAAGGGCTGATTTCAAGGTTTTACTGCTAACCTACAAAGCATTACATGGGCTTGCTCCTACCTATCTTTCCGATTTGGTCCTGCCGTACATACCTACACGTACGCTACGGTCACAAGACGCAGGCCTCCTAATTGTCCCTAGAATTTCTAAGCAAACGGCTGGAGGTAGGGCTTTCTCCTATAGAGCTCCATTTTTATGGAATGGTCTGCCTACCCATGTGAGAGACGCAGACTCAGTCTCAACCTTTAAGTCTTTACTGAAGACTTATCTCTTCAGTAGGTCCTATGATTAAGTATAGTCTGGCCCAGGAGTGTGAAGGTGAACGGAAAGGCTGGAGCAACGAACCGCCCTTGCTGTCTCTGCCTTGTCGGTTCCCCTCTTCCCACTGGGATTCTCTGCCTCTAACCCTTTTACAGGGGCTGAGTCACTGACTTACTGGTGTTCTTCCATGCCGTCCATGGGAGGGGTGCGTCACTTGAGTAGGTTGAGCCACTGACGTGGTCTTCCTGTCTGGGTTGGCGCCCCCCCCTTGGGTTGTGCCGTGGCGGACATCTTTGTGGGCTATACTCGGCCTTGTCTTCGGACGGTAAGTTGGTGGTTGTAGATATCCCTCTAGTGGTGTGGGGGCTGTGCTTTGGCAAAGTGGGTGGGGTTATATCCGGCCTGTTTGGCCCTGTCCGGGGGTATCATCGGATGGGGCCACAGTGTCTTCTGATCCCTCCTGTCTCAGCCTCCAGTATTTATGCTGCAGTAGTTTATGTGTCGGGGGGCTAGGGTCAGTCTGTTACATCTGGAGTATTCTCTTGTCTTATCCGGTGTCCTGTGTGAATGTAAATATGCTCTCTCTAATTCTCTTTCTTTCTTTCTTTCTCTCGGAGGACCTGAGCCCTAGGACTACCTGGCATGATGACTCCTTGCTGTCCCCAGTCCACCTGGCCATGCTGCTGCTCCAGTTTCAACTGTTCTGCCTGCGGCTACGGAACCCTGACCTGTTCACCGGACGTGCTTGTTGCACCCTCGACAATTACTATGATTATTATTATTTGACCATGCTGGTCATTTACGAACATTTTAACATCTTGACTATGTTCTGTTATAATATCCACCCGGCACAGCCAGAAGAGGACTGGCCACCCCTCATAGCCTGGTTCCTCTCTAGGTTTCTTCCTAGGTTTTTGGCCTTTCTCAGGAGTTTTTCCTAGGGAGTTTTTCCCAGCCACCGTGCTTCTTTCACATGCATTGCTTGCTGTTTGGGGTTTTAGGCTGGGTTTCTGTACAGCACTTTGAGATTTCAGCTGATGTACGAAGGGCTATATAAATAAATTTGATTTGATTTGATTTGATTTGATATGCCTAGAGCATAGAGCACGTTGTCGAAAATTCTGGCACCTTCTCACACCCCCAGGACACAAAGCAGATTATTGGGTTGCCTTCTGAGAAATACTTGAGTTGCAAAGGGTTGGGGCGTGAGGAGAGGGATAGGCTGGGATAATATTTCTTAGAATTGTGTTTATAATGTGCACTGCGCCAACCCTCTGCCATCTGCAATTCTGATTAAACCTGGACACTCAACCTACTACACTTTATTGATCTAAACCTCGAATACAATACAAAATTCCAACAACAGCATCTGTATTGTCGGCAGGCCTATAAAATTCTTTCTGATTTAGACATAACCCTAGAAATCTGGGTAGTGTCTAGGATGAGTCATCTCGTCCTGTAGGACGAGCATCAATAAAATATGAGAACCTGAGACCGGCAGAGAGGGTCTTACTCTGACCTCACAAACTATACCATCACTAAAGCCCTGGGGACCTGAGATGTGTCACATAGCAGCAACAGGTTATTAGTGGCAAACCTATACACGCACACACTAACGCATGAATGCACACACAAACACACATGCACACACGTATATACTAAACAAAGTGTAAACACCTACACTCACACACACACTCTCTCACACATACACAATCTCTCTTTCTCACGCACACACATATACTTGGTGAGGACACATATCTGGGACAAAGGGGGAAAAAACGACTGTGTCAGATGTTCAGTGAGCCCGGAGGGATAGTGGGCCGTCCCTCACATGCTGCCTGTACCAAATGTCTCAAGTACCTCTCCCACATTTGAGTTCTTGACACTTACCCAAAGGATATCAAGAGGAACGGTCCAAAATGGTAAAGATGTCCTTTCTTCTGCTGAAGGTGAGTACAAAACCAGCTTCTACAGAATTAGCTTTGACACAATAGGTTCATTTGCATAAACGGAAACACACATATATTTTACCTTCTAGTAATTTAGCAGACGCTCTTATCTAGAGAATGTGAGTGCATACTTTTTAAAATAATTTTTCAAACTATATGTTGTACTGAAATATAGATCACGGAAGTGTCATGTGGGTGCAGTATGTCATGTCATAATATAGGTATGACACTGCAATTCTTTGAGTTTTTTTCTCTCTGAACACTGAAAGGTTATGAGTCGATCTAGCCTACCTTATAAACAATAGCACAAAATGGCTGCCAGGGGTTTTAATGATGTTCAGTCAGAGACGGTAGAGAAAGCTAAACAAGCCACTCCCTTTTTCTGATTGGAGCTGAGCCACTCTGGTCTTCTTAAGTATTGCCCCCGACCCACAGAGGCATCTCACTGGCTATATTTTTTATTAAAGTCAAAAAATGAATATAAGGGTGTCTCCCGGGTGGCGCGGCGGTCTAAGGCACTGCGTCACAGTGCTTGAGGCGTCACTACAGACCTGGGTTTGATCCCAAATGGCGTCACAACTGGCTGTGACCGGGAGTCCCACAATTGGCTCAGCGTTGTTAGGGTAGGGTTTGGCTGTGGGGGGCTTTACTTGGTTCATCGTGCTCTTGTGGCGGGCCGGGCGCCTGCAGGCTGACTTCGGTCGTCAGTTGAACAATGTTTCCTCTGACACATTGGTGCTGCTGGCTTCCGGGTTAAGTGGGTGGGTGTTAAGAAGCGCGGTTTGGCAGGTCATGTTTCGGAGGACGCATGACTTGACCTTTGCTTCTCCCAAGCATGGTGGGGAGTTGCAGTGATGAGACAAGATCACAATTGGATATCACGAAATTTGGGAGAAAAAAGCATTAAAAAAAACTGCCTAATTTATTCAATAATAATCCAATAATTATTAGCGTTCCTTATAACTATTGGATCATTTATCGGGTATCATTGTTCTTCAAGCTCTTTTTCTTTTGTGATCTCTAACAAATGTATTTTTATGTATTATACGTGTCAATTGGTTGCAGTAAATATGATCCCAACTCAATTGTTATAAATCTCACCTTGGGTTCAACCATAACAGCTTTGGACTTAAATAAATTAATGATATGTACCCATTGACAACTAAAAAATGTTGTACCCCATCTGAACTCAAAATATAAGCTTGTTTTACTCCAATGTTTGCAAACAAAGTAAATGTAAACAACCTAAACATGGTTAAAAGTCACATTTTTATATCATGGAGTCCTTGCATCCGTAGCTCTGTCTATGAATTTGAGAGTGGTTACATTTCTCCAGTCCCATCCCTCAGCTTTTTACCGAAACGGGCGGGAGAACGCTTTGTTATTTTTTCTACTGCTGATTGCTGCTTTAAATCCTCATAACACACACCCCATTGAGTTCTAAAGCCTGACTCTGAATAAACATACTTTAAGTTGTTCATTTGTGCTGCACATTTTCAATTTGACCATCCCTTTACCAAGTTTACCAACCCAAGGTGACTATCCCTTAGTGGGTCTTCAAGTTTTTATATTTTTTTATTTGTCGTCTATAACAAATGTATATGAAGTGTTTGGTGTCCATGACACATATGTATGGAATGCAACATTGCATGGCATATTTTCTGTGCTGTAAACAAAGTGAAGGTGTCTCGTGCCTTGTTGCTCTTTGTTTGCTGTGGTACACTGTCTGGAATCTAAATGGGTTCTTTGGCTGTCCTCATCGAAGAACCCTTTAAAGAACCCTTTTTGGTTCCAGGTAGATCTCACAGAGGTTTCTACATGGAACCTAAAAGTGTTCTACCTGGAACCAAAAAGGGTTGTCGTATAGAGCCCCAAAGTTGAGGTATTATAATACCCATAAAACCTAGCGGTCAAAGAAAAAAGGTTCCAATCGCTACTCCACCATTCATTTTTCTCAAATTAGCATTTCATTTTTGGGGGGTAAATACAGGCGAATATATTGATAAAAGCCACCTTGTCCTAGAGCTATTTACACGGTTATCAAAACGTCACGCCAGGGTAAGCCTACACGAAAACACAGCCCTTATTTGAAGTGTTTCTAAAAACTCCTATGGGAAAAAATGAATGGTGGAAAAACGATTGGAACCATTTTCCTGTTTGACTGCTAGGTTTTATGGGTATTATGAATCATACTGTGGTACTCTACGGGGACAGCCAAAGAACCCTTTTGGAACCCTTTTTTCCAAGAGTGTAAAATATAAAATGTATGTAGTTTCATTACCATTTCATGGCTTGCAATTTGGGCATTGTTGTCTGATTGTTTCAATATCACAGGTTTATGATCAAATAAAATTCTATTGATTATATGTGCCGAGAACAGGTGTAGACTTTACAGTGAAATAGTTACTTACGAAACCATTCCCACAATGCAAAGTAAAACATTCTGACTAATTAAAAAACTGTTGGTGGCTAAATCCGGAGAAATTACAGACCACGTAAAAAACAGTTGGTCACTAAATCTGACTAGAAGGACCACGTAAAAACGGTTGGCTGGTACGTCTGAGCGGTCGGCTGTGAATAACCTGACCCATTATATACTTATAACTGATTTGTTTGGTTCTGCCCACTATAGTGCTGTCCGGTTAGAACTTGATGTTGAGGCCCATACTGAACACTTTGTCAACACCACATGCTCACACACACACACGCAGACACAGCTGTTTCTATTTGAGGATGTTTATATGATTGTGGTAATCCGAATGACTTGGAATCTTATTGTTGTGGATCTATAAGACAAAAGATATGCACACATGTAAACAGTACTAGTTAAGGGTTATAACTATAAAATATACATACAGCGAGGGGAAAAAGTATTTGATCCCCTGCTGATTTTGTATGTTTGCCCACTGACAAAGAAATTATCAGTCTATAATTTTAATGGTAGGTTTATTTGAACAGTGAGAGACAAAATAACAACAAAAAAATCCAGAAAAACACATGTCAAAAATGTTATAAAATGATTTGCATTTTAATGAGGGAAATAAGAATTTGACCCCTCTGCAAAACATGACTTAGTACTTGGTGGAAAAACCCTTGTTGGCAATCACAGAGGTCAGATGTTTCTTGTAGTTGGCCACCAGGTTTGCACACATCTCAGGAGGGATTTTGTCCCACTCCTGTTTGCAGATCTTCTCCAAGTCATTAAGGTTTCGAGGCTGACGTTTGGCAACTCGAACCTTCAGCTCACTCCACAGATTTTCTATGGGATTAAGGCCTGGAGACTGGCTAGAGAACTCCAGGACCTTTAATGTGCTTCTTCTTGAGCCACTCCTTTGTTGCCTTGGCCGTGTGTTTTGGGTCATTGTCATGCTACCCATCCACAACCCATTTTCAATGCCCTGGCTGAGGGAAGGAGGTTCTCACCCAAGATTTGATGGTACATGGCCCCGTCCATCGTCCCTTTGATGCGGTGAAGTTGTCCTGACCCCTTAGCAGAAAAACACCCCCAAAGCATAATGTTTTCACCTCCATGTTTGAAGGTGGGGATGGTGTTCTTGGGGTCATAAGCAGCATTCCTCCTCCTCCAAACACAGCGAGTTGAGTTGATGCCAAAGAGCTGCATTTTGGTCTCATCTGACCACAACACTTTCACCCAGTTGTCCTCTGAATCATTCAGATGTTCAATGGCAAACTTCAGACGGGCATGTATATGTGCTTTCTTGAGCAGGGGGACCTTGCGGGTGCTGCAGGATTTCAGTCCTTCACGGCGTAGTGTGTTACCAATTGTTTTCTTGGTGACTATGGTCCCAGCTGCCTTGAGATCATTGACAAGATCCTCCCGTGTAGTTCTGGGCTGATTCCTCACCGTTCTCATGATCATTGCAACTCCACGAGGTGAGATCTTGCATGGAGCCCCAGGCCGAGGGAGATTGACAGTTCTTTTGTGTTTCTTCCATTTGCGAATAATCGCACCAACTGCTGTCACCTTCTCACCAAGCTGCTTGGCGATGGTCTTGTAGCCCATTCCAGCCTTGTGTAGGTCTACAATCTTGTCACTGACATCCTTGGAGAGCTCTTTGGTCTTGACCATGGTGGAGAGTTTGGAATCTGATTGATTGATTGCTTCTGTGGACAGGTGTCTTTTATACAGGTAACAATCTGAGATTAGGAGCACTCCCTTTAAGAGTGTGCTCCTAATCTCAGCTCGTTACCTGTATAAAAGACACATGGGAGCCAGAAATCTTTCTGATTGAGAGGGGGTCAAATACTTATTTCCCTCATTAAAATGCAAATCAATTTATAACATTTTTGAGATGCGTTTTTCTGTATTTTTGTTGTTGTTATTCTGTCTCTCTTTCACGATTCTCTAAGACAGAACCCAGAAGCAGACCAGGACAAGGTGAGTAAAATGAAGGTGAGTATTTATTGGTAGTCTTGATGTGTGTAATTTGAGTGATCCAGGAGACGGAGCGGCAGCGGAGGTGAGTTGATGAGCGTAAACGGGTTGATCCAATGAAGTCACTGTATCCACCGACGGCCAGGCAAGGGAGTTGAATGTTCCGGGAGAATGACTGTAGACAGAGTAAACGGGAGTGAGTAACCAGTAACAAGCACAAAACAACAAAACAATCTCAGGAAACATGAGGCTGATACGCTGGCACAACATACTGTTCGTTGCTAACGATCCGGCAGGGAATGGATGTCAGCTCAGGGTTTAAGAAGAGGTGAAGATCAGGACCAGGTGTGCAGAAGGTTGATGAGATGCAGATGCGGGAAATAAATAGATCTCCCGCCTAACCTCGTTGCCTGGCAACCAGACAGGGTGCGTTCAGGAACCTTAGACAACACTTAAACAAAAACAGTCATCTCAGGCAGAAACAGACTCAGGAAGCGGGATTCCTGACACTCTCACTGTTCAAATAAACCTACCATTAAAATTATAGACTGATCATTTCTTTGTCAGTGGGCAAATGTACAAAATCAGCAGGGGATCAAATACTTTTTTTCCCTCACTGTACACACTACCATTCAAAAGTTTGGGGTCACTTAGAAATGTCCTTGTTTTTGAACGAAAATCACATATTTTGGTCCATTAAAATAACATCAAATTGAACAGAAATACAGTGTAGACATTGATAATATTGTAAATGACTTTTGTAAGTGGAAACGGCAGATTTTTTATGGAATATCTACATAGGTGTACAGAGGCCCATTATCAGCAACCATCACTCCTGTGTTCCAATGACACGTTGTGTCAGCTAATCCAAGTTTATATTTTTAAAAGGCTAATTGATCATTAGAAAACCCTTTTGCAATTATGCTAGCACAGCTGAAAACTGTTGTTCTGATTAAAGAATCAATAAAACTGGCCTTCTTTAGACTAGTTTAGTATCTGGAGCATCTATCAAGTATCCATGTAAGACGCAAGTGCAGACCATGTTGAAGTAACTATGTTTTTTGCAACAAACAGAGGCAAAGGTACAGGGCGGCAGGCAGGCTCAGGGCCAGGTCAGGCAAAGGTCAGAATTCCAGATAGGGGCAGAGGTACCGGACGGCAGGCAGGCTCAGGGTCAGGGGCAGGCAGAGTGCATAGGTGGGCGGGTTCAGGTTCAGGACGGATAAGGGTAAAAAACCAGGGGGGCGAGAAAAAGAGAGGCTGGGAAAAGACAGGAGCTGACAGGACAAAACACTGGTAAGCTTGACAAACAAGATGAACAGGCAACAGACAAACAGAAAACACAGGTTTAAGTACACAGGGGATAATGGGGAAGATGGGCGACACCTGGAGGGTGTGGACACAAGCACAAAGACCGGTGAAACAGATCAGGGCGTAACAGTACCCCCCCTTCCCCTCTAGGGGTGCCACCTGGCATCCTAACTGGGCGCATTCCTGGTTGACCGGGGTTCCGGCAGAAGTCGGCGATGAGGGCTGGGTCCAGGATGTACCTAGCAGACCCAGCACCTCTCCTCCGGGCCATAACCCTCCCAGTCAACCAGGTACTGAAAAACCCTGCCCTGTGGTCGAACCCTCAGGACACGTCTCACCGTGTATGCCGGATGGCCATCGATGACACGTGGAGGAGGGGTGGACCTGGAAATGGAAGACAAAGGACTGTGAGACACGGGCTTAATACGGGATACATGAAAGGTGGGGTATATATACGAAGGGTACGGGGCAACAGAAGATGAACAGCAGAGGGACTAATAATTCTAGAGAGGGGAAATGGGCCAATAAACCAGGGGGAGAGCTTGCGGGATTCCACCAGGAGGGGCAGATCCCGGGTGGATAGCCATACCTTCTGCCCGTAACGATACCGGGGAGCCTTGATGATACCGGCGATCCACTTGTCGTCAATACCTGGAGGTGGTCTTGAGGAAGACCGACCAGGCTCTCCTCCAGGTACGACAACAGCGGCGGACAAACATCTGGGCAGAAGGTATGCCGACCTCTTCCTGCTCAGGGAAGAGTGTGGGCTGATACCCCAGGGAACACTCGAACGGTGATAGGCACGTGGTAGAGCAGGAAAGGGAGTTGCGGGCGTGTTCCACCCAGACCAGCTGATGGCTCCAGGTGGTGGGGTTGGCGGAGACCAGGCAGCACAGGGTGGTTTCCAGGTCCTGGTTGGCTCACTCCGGCTGGCCGTTGAACTGCTGGTGGAACCCGTAGGATAGGCTGGCCGACGACCCAATGAGGGTGCATAACTCCTTCCAGAACTGGTATGAGAACTGAGGACCCCGGTCAGAGACCATGTCCAGGGGCAGTCCATGGGTCCGGAAGACGTGCTGCACCATGACCTGGGCCGTCTCCTTGGCAGAGGTAGGGGACATACAGAGGTTGGAGGAGACCAGCCGGAGCTTGCCGAGGAGTCTTGTTCTGTGCACAAACTGTGCAAGTGGCGACGAATGCGGACACGTCCGGGATCATGGTAAGCCAGGGTCCAGGCCCGACGGGCGCCCGGGTGACAGACCAGCCTGGAGGAGTGGGTCCACTCCAGGACCACGGAGTGGACGGTGTCAGGAACCGACATCTGTTTTTTTGCTGGGAACGCTGTGCCTCACGGACCTGCTTCCCTATTCCCCAGGTGAGTGTCGTCGCCAGGCATGAGGTGGGAAGGATGGTCTCGGGTTCCGAGGTAGTAGTCCTGGGGCTGTAGTGGTGGAACAGGGCATCCGGCTTGACATTCTTGGAACCTGGGCGGTATGAGAGGGAAAAGTTTAACCGTGTGACAGCAGGGCTCATCTGGCTTGCCTGGAGTTGAGGCTCTTGGTCGGTGCGGAGATACTCCAGGTTCTTGTGGTCAGTCCACATGATGAACGGATGTTCCACCCCCTCCAGCCAGTGCCTCCATTCCTCCAACGCCATCTTCACCGTGAGAAGCTCCTGATTCCCACATCGTAGTTTCTTTCCATGGTGTTGAGACGATGGGAGAAGAGGGATCTTGAGGTCGAGGGCAGCCCCCACTTCGACGTCCGAAAGCATCGGCCTCCACCAAGATGGGTCTGTATGAACCAGGATGGGAGCTGTGGTGAAGCGATGTTTGAGATCCCGGAACGCCCGGTTAGTAGCTGGGGACCACGTGAACGGAACCTTGGGCGAGGTGAGTGCTGACAGGGGGGAAGCCAGGGTGCTGTTTGAGTGGCAGCGGGTAACGGTTCTTAACTTCCCTGGGCTAGGTGGGACGCTCGCGTCCCACCTAGTCAACAGCCAGTTGAATCGCGTGGCGCGAAATACAAATATCTCAAAAATGCTATAACTTCAATTTCTCAAACATATGACTATTTTACACCATTTTAAAGACAAGACTCTCGTTAATCTAACCACATTGTCCGATTTCTAAAAGGCTTTACAGCGAAAGCAAAACATTAGACTATGTCAGGAGAGTACCCTGCTAAAAATAATCACACACCCATTTTCAAAGCAAGCATATATGTCACAAAAACCAAAACCACAGCTAAATGCAGCACTAACCTTTGATGATCTTCATCAGATGACACTCCTAGGACATTATGTTATACAATACATGCATGTTTTGTTCAATCAAGTTCATATTTATATCAAAAAACTGCTTTTACATTAGCATGTGATGTTCAGAACTAGCATACCCACCGCAAACTTCCGGTGAATTTACTAAATTACTCACGATTAACGTTCACAAAATACATAACAATTATTTAAAGAATTATAGATACAGAACTCCTTTATGCAATCGCGGTGTCAGATTTTAAAATAGCTTTTCGGCGAAAGCACATTTTGCAATATTCTGAATACATAGCCCGGCCATCACGGCTAGCTAATTTGACACCCACCAAGTTTGGTCCTCACCAAACTCAGATTTACTATAAGAAAAATTGGATTACCTTTGCTGTTCTTCGTCAGAATGCACTCCCAGGACTTCTACTTCAACAACAAATGTTGTTTTGGTTCCAAATAATACATAGTTATATTCAAATACCTCCGTTTTGTTCGTGCGTTCAGGACACTATCCGAAGGGTGACGCACGAGCGCATTTCGTGACAAAAGATTTCAAAATATTCCATTACCGTACTTCGAAGCATGTCAAACGCTGTTTAAAATAAATGTTTATGCTATTTTTCTCGTAAAATAGCGATAATATTCCGATCGACGTTGTATTCATTCAAAGGCTGAAAGAAAAAAATTGAGAATTCTCATGAACGCGCTTCTCAGTCTCACTGTTCCCAGGCTGACCACTCACAAACAGAGCTGCTGTACTTCGCCCAGAGACTGCAGACACCCTATTACACTTTCTGGCACCTTCTGAGAGCCAATGGAAGCCTTAGAAAATGTCACGTTACAGCAGAGATGCTGTATTTTCGATAGAGATGCAACTGAAGGACAACACATTTTCAGACAGGGCCCTTCCTGTATGGAATCTTCTCAGGTTTCGGCCTATTATTACACAGCATGTAAAACCCCCCTGCAACTTACATTTCGATGCACGACCCTACATTCAGACATTCATGTTGCAGACATGAATGACTTGTTTACGTGCAACTTGCAGACTTGTTTACGTGCTGCTGTGCGTTTTGTTGCCGATCTTACTTTGCTACCTGACTACCTCACGGTTTTTACTTTTTCATTACCGTATATTTTTAGTTTTTCCCTGGAAAGTCAATTAGGCTATTCTAAGAATTGGAAGCAGAGAACAATTGAAAGCGGCAGCTCTAGCCTTTTTATTTTGCTACACTTCCATTGTTATAATGTTATTTGAGGATTTATTTTAAAGCTGGCTTTAGGCTAAAAACAAACTGCTAACTGCTAGCCTCCGGGCCCAAAACCACCTGTCTCTCATGGCTTCGCTCACCCCTGGATGTACCACCTGCCAGTATCTGAGCCAGAGAGTCGCTGAGCTGGAGGGGAGAGTATCTGTCTTGCGCCAGATCAAGGAGGACGAAGAACTCCTGGACTCCATGGTTGCACAAACCACTTCCAAAATCGACGACGTCACCTGCCCCTGGCTCGGCACCTCAACTTTTGGGGACCCTGTAAAGGAGAAACTCCATTTGGTTCCCTTAAACGAGCCATGGCCCAGGCTAGGAGCTAAACCGAAGGGCCTGGTCTGTTCCACCCCTTCTGCTCCGCCTCAGGATGCCTGGATTGCTGTCCGGGGAGTAAAGCACTCCAGGAAACGGAATCCATCAAATGTTTCGGAGATGCTACAATTGGGGAGAAGATTCGAGGTCCTGGAAGACCTGGAAGTGCATTCCAATGATACTGTACAGGGTCCCTCCGCTACATCTCTACTGCTGCCGTCTCACTCTCAGGTGGAAGTGCCCAAGCATACTCATCTGCGCTCCTTGCCCGCCGCTAGGTCGTCAGACTCAGCTGCTAGCCCCCCTCAACCTGCTAGGAGGCAGATCACCCGGGAGAGGCCCTGTCATTTACCCAGTAAACCCATCTGTAGTCCTTCCGTTCTCGTGGTGGGTTCATCCATGGTCCGAAACGTTTCCATCCGGAAAGCTGAGACCTTCTGCTACCCTGGCGCTAGGATCCCTGACCTAAATTCCATGCTACCGCTACTTATTAGCAAGCACTCCGCCGCTTCAACTGTCATTGTCCATGTTGAGTCTAATGACATTAAACTCCAGCAGTCAGAGAAATTGAGAGACGATTTTAAAACATTGATAAATACGCTGCTGGAATCTGGGAAGCAGTGCGTTGTTGTCCATTTCCATCCCCACGCTACACGGATATGGTTTTTAGTTGTATACGCCAATTACACACCTGGCTTAAGGGATACTGCTGCACGATGGGAATTCCATTTGTGGATAACTTTGCAGCTTTTACAGACCGACCAGGTCTATTTCTTCGGGACAATTTACATCTTAACAGGTATGGCTCCAGCATCCTCTCCACCAACATGTCTCTTACTCTTGCCTCATGTAGAGCCTTTGATACCTGACGTTGTGTATATTCGGGGGTTGACTTTTGGGATTGTACGCTCCCCTATCAGACTACGTTCAATGCTCCTCTCCCAGTTTCATTAATTAGTCCCTCAATTGCAAATATGGAACAAACTACAGTTAACAACCTTTCTGCAATTCCTAGATTATTGTCCAATCACCGTATTGCGAATACTACTCACATGCAGAGAGGTATTGTTAGTAGTAATCTTGTCCCCATAAAATTGAGCTCTGTCAATAGCTCGAAAATGGTTTATTGCTCATCCAGTGCAGCTTCAGGTGCTACCTTGGATACTCCATCTGATATGAATTCCTGTAGCAATGGCATTGGAATAATTCATTTGAATGCTAGAAGCCTGATACAAAAGTTGGACTTTATTGAAATTTTGGTCTCACAATCAAATGTTGACGTATTGGTTGTATCTGAATCATGGCTGTGTGATTCTGTGCCTGATTCAGATGTTCAGTTGATTGGGTACAATATTTATAGAGCTGATAGAGTTGGTAGAGGTGGTGGTATCGCGATTTATGTAAAATGCTGCCTAAATGTTTCTGTGTCCATATCAACCTCTGTCCCAAAGCAATATGAATGTCTAGTTTTAAATTTGGTACTTGGTAATAATGCTCGTTTAACTCTAGGAGGGGTATATCGCCCCCCCCCCCCCCCCCTCAGCTCCTCCTTGTATTCTATGCAAATTATCTGATATACTGTCTAATTATGCAAACTCTGAATTACTGATTTTGGGAGATTTTAACCTGGATTGGCTTTCACCAGTATCCGATAAATTAAAAGACATTTGTACTGAGCTAAATCTAACTCAGCTGATAACTAAACCAACCCGTCCCAACTTTAAGAACCCAGTAAAATCTACTCTACTAGACATTATTCTAACAAATACCCCCCATAACTACACAGCCAGTGTGGTTTTTGCAAATGTTATCAGTGACCACTGCCCTATTGCTTGTATTAGAGATACCAAGCTGAAACACTCTGATCCCTGTATAATCTCTAAGAGAAATTATAAACATTTCTCACAGCAAGCTTTTACCCTTGACTTATATCACTCTGAGTTTTTATCCACTTGCTGCTTTCTGGACCCGGTTTTAGCCCTTGCTTTTTTCTCTTCTATTGTTACCTCTATGTCTGATAAACATGCCCCGCTTAAGAATCACAGAGTAAGAAACCAAACCAGTTCTTGGTTCTCTCCTAAATTGTCAGGTCTTTTCCTGCAAAAGAATCGGGCCTGGGCCTTGGCGAGGAAAACAGGTACTACAGCTGATTGGCTGTTTTTTAGGCAATTGAGAAATAAATGTACTGCAGCTGTCAAAAAGGCAAAATCAAATTACTTCCTTAATGCTATGACAGATTCTGCAGGGGATCCTGCAAAATTCTGGAAAACCATTAATTCACTGAAACGGGGGAATTCTGCTGTTTCTCTTCCTAAGCAAATTACCTCAGATTCCTGTATCCTAAGTGAAAAAAAATGATATTTGTGATGCTTTTAATAAGCATTTCATCTCTGCTGGTTTTTTATTTGAAAGGAAAAGTGGCCATTGTGGCACTGACCAGTTAGTTGATTTTTCGTCTTGCTTTTCAACCGTTACTCTGAAAAATGGTAACCCTGTTTTTAGTTTCCAGAAAATAACCGAAGCAGAGGTTCTAGCTGCCCTGTGTGCCATTGACACTAAGAAATCCTTAGGCGCTGACAATTTAGACCCGTTCTTACTTAAGTGTGCTGCACCTATCATTGCTGGTTCAGTGACACACATTTTTAATCTAACATTAAGCACAGGAATTATCCCTAAGGTCTGAAAAGCAGCTTTTGTTCTGCCATTACATAAGGGAGGTGACGGTAGTGATTTGGATAACTATCAACCCATCTCTAGGCTCCCTTGTCTGGCAAAGATCCTAGAATCTATAGTCAACAAACAGTTGGTCTTTTCTTTCTGCTAACAGTATTCTTAGCACCAATCAATCTGGTTTTAGATCTAAACACAGTACCACATCGGCCACTATGCTTGTTGTAAATGATATTGCAAATGCCTTAGATGATAGAAAGCACTGTGCTGCGTTGTTTGTAGATTTGTCAAAAGCTTTTGACACTGTAGACCATGCTATCCTTTTGAGTAAGCTGTCATCTATAGGAGTGGGCACGGATGCCTGCCGATGGTTTTATGACTATCTTAAAGATAGAACTCAGGCCGTCATGGTCGACGGGGTCAAGTCTGACTCCTTACAGTTACTTAAAGGGGACCCTCAGGGTTCAATTATTGGCCCACTATTGTTCTCACTTTATATAAACAACATTGGTGATGATGTCAGATATTGTAAATTCCATTTATATGCAGATGACACAGTGATGGACTCTATTGCTCCAACAGCGGACCAAGCTTTAATGCAGTTGGAGTCTGATTTTAGGATACTACAGGGGTCTCTTTTACAGCTTAAACTTGTTTTAAACGCTAAGAAAACAAATGTCATGTTTTTTTCTAGGTCTAAACTCTCAGTTAGAAACACTTTTGTAATCACTAGCTTGGATGGTACTCAAATCAAACAGGTCTCTGCATATAAATATTTAGGGGTATGGTTAGATGATAGGCTTTCTTTTAAAAAACATGTTACTGAATTGGGAAAAAAGCTCAAATTCAAGATAGGGTTCCTTTACAGAAACAGGGCTTGTCTGTCCTTTGTAAATAGAAAACAAATTGTGCAGGCTACTTTTATGTCCGTTTTAGATTATGGTGATATTATCTATATGCATGCATCGGCAAACACATTAAAACCACTGGATGCTATTTACCATTGTGCACTCAGGTTTATCACGGGTGATAGTTACAAAACTCATCACTGTATCCTTTATCAACATGTGGGTTGGGCCTCTCTATCTGTGAGGCGAGAGCAACATGCTCTCTTGTTTATTTATAAAGCGCTTCTTTTAAAACTACCTCCATATATATCATCATTAATTTCCACTAGATATACAAATTTTAAAACCAGATCACAGATGTGGATTACATTAGAGACTCCTGCGGTCTCCACAGAGTTGGGTAGGACTGCCTTTAGTTCCTTTGCGCCTTATTTATGGAACAAACTGCAGATCCAACTTAAGTTAGACACTCTGGTGTCCCTTGCCCATTTTAAAAATGTTATGGAGGATCAATATGATGTTATCTGTGATTGTTTCTGTTGAATTGTGTCTTTGTTTTGTATGTTTGAAATGTTCTTGTCTGTATGCCTAAAACTGTATATGTCAACATGTTTACACAGGGCACAGCCATAAAAGAGATCCAGGTCTCAGTCTGTTTTCCCTGTTAAAATAAAGATTTTTAAAAATGTTACTGTCGACAATATTAAGTCCTCCGAAACATGCTTCTTCTCCCTTCGGACTACGATAACACTCTGACCTGAGTGGGCCGGTGCAGTGGATGGGTGCAGTGTCCAGATGAGCATTTCCAAGTGTTCTGATTGGTTGGGAATGGCAGGACTATGATCAGTGAGGGATAACTTAGGTAGGTTAAATAAAGGTGGAATAAAATTAAATTTAAAAAAAGTAGGCTGAGCAGCCAAACTAACGGGACATAAGAGAAACTGAAGGGACCTTGAAGGGAAGTTAGGTAGAGGAGAGGAGCAGTGCGGCCTTTCTTACAATAATAGTTAGTGTTCAGTTAATCATGCAATGTGTTTGCATAGCAACTTTCTGGCATGTGAGACTAATACAGACAATACACCGAATGGCAATGTCCTCTATCTTACACGGCTCCATACAATCATCCCCTGCTGCATATAATGTACTTCCCACCATCATCATTACTGATCATGCACGCACGCCATTATACAGTACATCCAAACTCTCCCACTATCATGATGGCTCCCACAGGTCTGTCACCTGCAATGATTCGCACCTTCATCTTTATGTATTTTTACTACACACACCTGTGAATATATTCTCTCTAATTGCATGTTTGCACTCTTATGTCATCAGGTCTCCATGACGGTTGCATTAGCACTGGCACATGATACTGGCAACTATACACTGAACAAGCGGGAAAAGAGGGTATGTCATGGGTATTTCCAGAAATTAAAATATATTTGAGTTTAAAAACACAGGTACAATGACCCTCTTCCCCTCACCTTCTCTGATTTCCTAAAGGAGCTGCTGCTGCGTTCCAAAAGAACGTGGGTCCTATCCACAATTGAGCTAGTGGAGGAGGACCCTGGACCTTTCCCTAAATTCGCCACACAGGTAAAAACATCATACAGCAACAAACAAGACAAATCTGTCTACACATGCAACCTCAGTAAAGGTATGAAACCATTGGGCCCATAAATAGTATATAATCATTCAAGAGAAGAACAGTTCCAACATAACTCTGTAGTAAGCTTCACTGTGAACCCTCTACCGCTCTCGGGCTTCTCCCTAAACCAGACCCAGTGTTCATAGCCCTGAAAACTGGTCATCTTTCCAGATGTTCAACGATAAAACGGCTCTTTTCAAAAGTCATCAGTTCCGTTTATCTGGAACTGGAGTGAACGAGGAACCAGTGGGCGTGTTCTCCATTGACGACAATGACGGAGTGGTGTACGTACACAAGCCTATCGACAGGGAGACATACCCCTTCTTTCATGTAAGCATCAACAGACAAAGACAGATGGACGGACAGAATCTAAACAGACAGACAAAACGGAATATCTAAACATAACAGTAATGTATTATTTCCCACAGATTATGTTTGACATCGTCGACAAGGTGACTGGTAAGTCTGTGGACAAGACTCTGGCGTTCGACGTGGAGATTACGGACATCAATGACAACGCCCCTTACTTTGAGCACCCTGTCATGAAAGCCAGTGTAAAAGAGAACATGCCAGAGGGTCAGTACACACAAAGGCTGTAAATCATGTGCCTGTATATAAAGTATACTTAGCTAGACTGTTCGCCCAAGAACCAGGCAGTTGTTGCATTTGGCTGAGAAATTAAGTGGCAAGTGGCTGCTCTTTGTTGATCATAGAGAACATGTAAAGGGGAACTCATTTCCCTCCCCCCTGTATCAGGGTATCTGCCAGTGCCTCTGACAGCCAGGGACATGGATCAGGTGAACACACAGAACTCCAAGATCAGTATCAGGTTGTTGTCTCAGGAGCCAGCCGAGCCCAAGATCAACCTGAAGCAGGTGGAGGGCACCAAGATGAGCCAGCTCACCTTCACCGGCTGCTTTGACTATGACGTAAGGCTCCACTATGACACACACACACACACACACATCATTACATACAGCATGTGCAAACACACACAATTGACGCGCACACACACACACACAATCAATAAGTTTATGTAAAATGGTTGATCAATATTTCATTTATTTTGTTGTTCACATAGAAAGTAAAGATGTATAAAGTGGTTGTTGAAGCTAAGGATCATGGGATACCAGCCCTGTCCTCAACTGCAGTGGTCAACCTCCACATAATGGACTCCAACACTCACCAGCCAGTGTTCAAAAACAAGACCGTAAGTTCCAAGTTGATTGATTGATTGACTGGTTGATTGATTGATTGGTTCAATGATTTGTTGGTTGATTGGTTGTTTGATCAATTGAACAATTGATCGATTGATTGAAAATGTCTTTATTGATTTTTGAAGCACAAATACTTACTTTACCGTCTTTTTTCGCAGTACGATACTCACATAATGGAGATGGAATCCAATAAAGAGATACTCCGAGTGGCTGTGACTGATGCAGACACCCCCAACACCCCTGCATGGCGAGCCGTTTACTCCATTGTGATGGGGAACGAGGAAGGAAACTATAAGATCGAGACCGACCCCAAGACCAACGAGGGTATACTGACTGTCATCAAGGTGAGTCTGTTTGACCTTATGACCTTACATGAGTAGGCCAACAACGTTCTGAGCATGAACATCACTTAGTCAGTCCCTCCAGGATTTCGCAGTTTTTTTGTGATACACTAGTTGCATTCTGAAATGCTTGATTTTGCTGCTGCAATAAAAAAAAAGTCACGAAAATGTGCTCACAAGGGAAAACATTTTGTTACTTGATTGATCCATTTTATGTAGAAAAAGAGCAGTAATTGGTTAGAATTGCGAGCCCTCTTTTTGTAGTGTTGTGATTGAACAGTTATTGTGATGATTTGACTGTTTTTCTCAGGGGAAGGATTTTGAGAAGACAACGTTGACCAATGTGCAGATCTCCGTGGAGAACGAGGAGCCTTTGTTTGTGTGTAGCTCCGGCGGGGCCATGTCCCCTGCTAAGACCTTGACCGTGACCCCCCAGACAGTCAACGTGACTGTGAAGGTGATTGACGTGAATGACCCCCCGGTGTTTGACAATAAAGTGACAGACGTGTATGGAAAGGAAGAGCAGGAGGTGGGAAAGGTGCTGTACAAACCCAAAGTAACTGACGTTGACTCAGATGTGGAAAAAATCAGGTGGGTGGCATAACATGTTGTGCCTCAGAAACATTATGATGATTCTTCATTCACCTAGGTTGTGATACTGATTCCCGCAACTTACAATATATATATACAAAAGTTTGTGGACACCACTTTAAATTAGTGGATTCGGCTATTTCAGCCACACCATTGCAGACAGGTGTATAAAATTGAGCACAACGCCATGCAATCTCCATAGACAAACAATGGCAGTAGAATGGCCTTATTGAAGAGCACAGTGACTTTCAACAAGGCACCATCGTAGGATGCCACCTGTCCAACAAGTCAGTTCATCAAATTTCTGCCCTGCTAGAGCTGCCCCGGCACTGTAAGTGCTGTTATTGTGAAGTGGAATCGTCTAGGAGCAACAACAGCTCAGCCACGAAGTGGTAGGCCACAAAAGCTCACAGAACGGGACCGCCGAGTGCACGTAGAGCATAAAAATCATCTGTTCTCAGCTGCATCACTCACTACCGAGTTCCAAACTGCCTCTGGAAGCAATGTCAGCACAAGAACAGTTCGTCGGGAGCTTCATGAAAGGGGGTTCCATGGCCGAGCTGCCGGACATTATCCTAAAATCACAATACACAATGCCAAGCATCGGTTGGAGTGGTGTAAAGCTCGCCCCCATTGGACTCGGGGTGGCAGCGTAGCCTAGTGGTTAGAGCATTGGACTAGTAACCTGAAGGTTGCAAGTTCAAATCCCTGAGCTGACAAGGTACAAATCTGTTGCTCTGCCCCTGAACAAGGCAGTTAATCCATTGTTCATAGGCCGTCATTGAAAATAAGAAGTTGCTCTTAACTGACTTGCCTAATTAAATAAAGATTTTTAAAAAATGGAAATGCGCTCTCTGGAGTGATGCTTCACTGTCTGATGGATGAATCTGGGTTTGGTGGATGCCAGGAGAACACTACCTGCCCCAATGTGTAGTGCAAACTGTAATGTTTGGTGGAGGATAATAATGGTCTGGGACTGTTTTTCATGGTTCAAGCTAGGCCCCTTAGTTCCAGTGAAGGGAAATCTTAATGCTACAGCATCCAATGATATTCTAGACGATTCTGTGCTTCCAACTTTGAGGCAACAGTTTGGGGAAGGCCCTTTACTGTTTCAGCATGACATGCACAAAGTGAGGTCCATACAGAAATGGTTTGTTGAGATCGGTGTGGAAGAACTTGACTGGTCTTCCACAGAGCCCTGACCTCAACCCCATCGAACACCTTTGGGAGTAATTAAAACTGTGACTGCGAGCCAGGCCTAAACGCCCAACATCAGCGCCAACCTCACTAATAATGCTCTTGTGGCTGAATGGAAGCATGTCCCCGCAATGTTCCAACATTTAGTGGAAAGCCTTGCCAGAAGAGTGGAGACTGTTATAGCAGCAAAGGGGGAACCAAATCCATATTAATGCCCATGATTTTGGAATGTTTGACGAGCAGGTGTCCACATACTTTTGGTCATGTAGTGTATAGTGAAATTGTGTGTTCACATTAAGCATCTGCACATTATTTGAAGCCTTTGTTTTATTTGAGTTGGTTTCACCATTATTACTTATGACAGTATAGAAAAGCCATGTGTTAACCTGTCTGCCTGTCTGTCTGTCTGACTGCCTGTCTGTCCATCTGTCCTCTCCATGTCCTGACCAGGTATGAGTTAGTTGAGGACCCAGCAGGTTGGTTCACCATAGATCCCAAGACAGGAGAGGTTACTACAGTGAAGAAGATGGACCGGGAGTCACCTTACGTCAATAAAGACAACATCTACACTATCCTAATCCAAGCTATAGACAACGGTTAGTGTGTATGTGTGCATGTGTTTGTGTGTGTGCTTGCATGCAGCTGTGTGTACGTACAGTTGAAGTCGGAAGTTTACATACACTTAGGTTGGAGTCATTAAAACTTGTTTTTCTAACCACTCCACAAATTTCTTGTTAACAAACTATAGTTTTGGCAAGTCGGTTAGGACATCTACTTTGTGCATGACACAAGTAATTTTTCCAACAATTATTTACAGACAGATTATTTCACTTATAATTCACTGTATCACAGTGGGTCAGAAGTTTACATACAGTAAGTTGACTGTGCCTTTAAACAGCTTGGAAAATTCCAGAAAATGATGTCATGGCTTTAGAAGCTTCTGATAGGCTAATTGACATCATTTGAGTCAATTGGAGGTGTACCTGTGAATGTATTTCAAGGTCTACCTTCAAACTCAGTGCCTCTTTGCTTGACATCATGGGAAAATCAAAAGAAATCAGTCAAGACTTCAGAAAAAAAATTGCAGACCTATACAAGTCTGGTTAATCCTTGGAAGCAATTTCCAAATGCCTGAAGGTACCACGTTCATCTGTACAAACAATAGTACGCAAGTGTAAAGACCATTTGTGTCACGACTTCTGCCGAAGTTGATGCCCCTCCTTGTTCGGGTGGTGCTCAGTGGTCGACGTCACCGGTCTTCTAGCCATCATTGATACATTTTTCATTTTCCATTGGTTTTGTCTTGTCTTCCTACACACCTGGTGCCAATCCCATTAATTACAGGCTGTTTCCCCTCATGTCCTTGTCGGAGATTGTTTGTGGTTATGTGATCGTGTATTTTGTATAGGTGTGCGATGGGTATGTTTACCCATGTTTATTTTTATGTACGTTGTTTTTTTGGGAGTTTGTTTTATATAATGATTAAACTACCCCAGTTACACCAAGTTGGTTTCTCATGCGCCTGACTTCCCTGCCACCTACACACACGACAATGACAATTTGACCACACAGCCTTCATACCGCTCAGGAAGAAGATGCGTTCTGTCTCACCTAGAGATGAACGTACTTTGGTGCGAAATGTGCAAATCACTCCCAGAACAACAGCAAAGGACCTTATGAAGATCTGGAGGAAACAGGTACAAAAGTATCTATATCCACAGTAAATCGAGTCCTATATTGACATAACCCTGAAAGGCCTTGTCAGACTATGGTTTGCAACTGCACATATGGACAAAGATCTTACTTTTTGGAGAAATGTCCTCTGGTCTAATGAAACAAAAATAGAACTGTTTGGCCATAATGACCATCGTTATGTTTGGAGGAAAAAGGGGGAGGCTTGCAAGTTGAAGAACACCATCCCAACCGTGAAGCACGGGGGTGGCAGCCTCATGTTGAGGGGGTGCTTTGCTGCAGGAGGGACTGGTGCACTTCACAAAATAGGTGGC
Organism: Salmo trutta; assembly: GCF_901001165.1. Taxonomy (NCBI): domain Eukaryota; kingdom Metazoa; phylum Chordata; class Actinopteri; order Salmoniformes; family Salmonidae; genus Salmo; species Salmo trutta. Next base: position 37,287,352 of record NC_042984.1, read on the forward strand.
ATCATGAGGTAGGAAAATTATGTGGATATATTGAAGCAACATCTCAAGACATCAGTCAGGAAGTTAAAGCTTGGTCGCAAATGGGTCTACCAAATTGACAACAACAAAGTCAAGGTATTGGAGTGGCCATCACAAAGCCCTGACCTCAATCCTATAGAAAATATGTGGGAAGAACTGAAAAAGTGTGTGTGAGCGAGGAGGCCTACAAACCTGACTCAGGTACAACAGCTCTGTCAGGAGGAATGGGCCAAAATTCACCCAACTTGTGGGAAGCTTGTGGAAGGCTACCCGAAATGTTTGACCCAAGTTAAAACAATTTAAAGGCAATTCTTCCAAATACTAATTGAGTGTATGTAAACTTCTGACCCACTGGGAATGTGATGAAAGAAATAAAAGCTGAAATAAATCATTCTCTCTACTATTATTCTGGCATTTCACATTCTTAAATAAAGTGGTGATCCTAAAACAGGGAATTTTTACTAGGATTAAATGTCAGGAATTGTGAAAAACTGAGTTTAAATATATTTGGCTAAGGTGTATGTAAACATCCGACTTCACCTGTACAAATGCATATGTGTATGGTATTGAGCATAATAAAGTATTCAAAGTCTCTGTCTTTGTTTCTCAGGGGAGCCCCCTGCCACGGCTACAGGCACCATTCTGGTCCACCTGGGGGATATCAATGATAACAAGCCCTATGTGGTCGAGAAGAAGCTGGTGATGTGTGGTAACAAGGTGATTGTGCCGGTAGCAGACAAGGACAACCCTCCCTTTGGATGTCCCTGTTTCCTCTCCCTGGGAGAGGACAACAGAGACAAAGCATTGAAGAGCCACTGGAAACTGGACCCTGCCACTGGTTAGCAGAATCACACACAGAATCACACACAACCATATACACACACACACACACACACACACACACACACACCAATGCTCTGTATTTATCCTGATATATAGTCATCTATTTCCATACAGAGCTGAAGGGTTGTATAGCAGTCACAGACCTCGTCCAAAGTCCATAAATACACATGGACATTTCAGCACATCTCAACACAACCTGCTAACCTAAAAAATAAAAAAAATACTGAGATGTCAGGTCCTTCAACGCTGCACAGAATTGAATATAATTAACCCCCTACCTTCTTTTCCTCTCCTTCCACCCCTCTCTCTCTTTCTCCCTTGTGGTCAGGTATGGAGGCAGGTCTTGTCAGTCTGAAGAGTCTGCCGTACGGTAACTACACAGTGCCTCTGGTGATCCAGGACCAGCAAGGGATGGTTGTAAATGACACTGTCCAGGTTATGGTGTGTGACTGTGGGGGAGGGGACAAGTGTAGGGCCTCTCTACCCCGGACCTCCAGCCTGGGCTTGGCCGCTATAGGACTACTGCTGGCTGGACTGCTTCTCCTCTTACGTGAGTTAGAAGGGAATAGGTATGGATTACTGTAGATAGAGATAAGGGATAGTTAGAGAGTAGGCGGATAATCAGTAAGTCAGTTACTCAGACAGTCTTAGAACTAACCATAGTGCTTATACCCTGAAATCTGGAGTGGGGAAAATGTTGAAAGATACAGTCTAATCCAAATCACATCTATCGAATTGAGATCAAACTTGCTGTAATGAGTGTTGTGTGTGGAGGACCAAGACGCAACAGGGAAGTGTATACTCATCTTCTCTTTAATATATAAGAAGGAGAAACAAAATAAACACGTATACAATTAACAGAACCGACACTAACAGTTCTGTCAGGTGACAAGCACAAAACAGAATACAACTACCCACAATCCACAATACAAACACACCTCTAATTATAGGACCTTCAATCAGAGGCAACTACAGACAGCTGCCTCCAACTGAAGGCCCCAACACCAATTAACTAAACATAGAAATACAAATGACTAGACAGAACATAGAAATAAACTAACATAGAACAATAACCAAAACCCTGGACTAATAAATCAAATACCCCTCTCTACATGGACACATACACACAACCACCCTGAACCACATAAAACAAATACCCCCTGCCACGTGCTGACCAAACTAAACACCAACAAATCACACCTTTACAGGTCAGAACGTGACACTTGTGATGCAATATTGTTAAAGCATGTTAATAGAAAGCAGTAATATAGCAATGACGTGCTATGAAGTGTTATACAAACATGACTTTAAACATCTGTGAGTTGTTTGTACGGTAAAATGCTATGTTATACGTATGACTGTTAGTAGTGACACTGTGGTTGTGTGTCCCTCTTCCAGTGCTGCTGCTTTTCCTCCTGCTGTGTGAGTGTGGCGGTAAGACTTTCACACACCTCCCCCTCAATCCGCAAGACGAGAGAAACCAGACTCTTATCAAATACAACGAGGAGGGAGGGAGCTCCGCATGCAAGGTGTGTGTGGGTGTGTGCATGTGGGTTACGCGTGCAAGTGTGTGCATCCGTGTGTGTGTGTGCAGTAATAATATAGGTTTATTAGCTATTTATTTGTACACAATGTGCAAAGTTTGGGGTGTTCAGCACACAGACAGGAGTGTACAAAACAATCCCTTACTGGGCTGTGATGTGCTTACATCATGGTGGTCGTTGAGTCTGCGTGTGGCAGGTCTGGGTATGACAGGTCTTTACTGGTATGTACTCATGGCAAGACAGGTGTTCTCCCTCTGGTATGCGAATGGCTCCGTATGTCATCTGACATGTTTCATGTTGTATTAACTTTTAATTGTTCTTGTCATTTCTTCTTTTAATGTTCTCTTCTCTCCTCACCCCTTTTCTCCTTCTCGTTCCTCCACTGCTTTCCTAAACTCCTCTTCTTTTCCAATCCTCTCTGCTTACCTCTCCTGCCTCCACTCCTCCTCTCTCCTGCCTCCACTCCTCCTCTCTCCTGCCTCCACTCCTCCCATGCCCCTATCCTCCTTCTTTCCCCTCCACCTCTCTCTCTCTCCTCCTGTCCCTCTCTCTTAGGGTGAGCCCATGTTGATCTTGACTCGCACCACTCCCAACCATGTAGCCGTGAAGGTGGTTGATGGAATGAAGCAGGCCACCACAGGCATAAAGGTAAACTGGCCACTATCCTTACTTTCCTCTCTTCTTCTTCTTCATTTTGTCTTTAACTTATCTCTTTCTGCTTCACAGCCCTTATTTATAAATGGTCTATGGTCACAACAGGGTTTGAGGTTTTTCAATGCTGTGTGTGTGTGTGTGTGTGTGTGTGTGTGTGTGTGTGTTCTGCACGGTTAGGTGGAGTTGTGTGTGAGAGAGTGTATGAGATGTACCATGATGGAGGAACAGAGTTACAGAGTTAATAGAAGTCATTAATACAATGACAGTTACAGGTGATTAGTGGTTTCTGTGTAGGGTGTGTGTTTCCCTCTAATATGTACTATAGGTATGGAAAGCACGAACTGAAGCAGGTTCTGTCACCACTAGCATAATTTATTTTCTATTGTACCAATGAGAGACAGTAAAATAGCTCACATACATGATTTGGGTGTGACTCGTAACTTGTGACTCATGAGCACATGTGTCACATGCAAAGTGAGTAGGCCTACAACACTGACCACATTCTCCAAACCACACGTCCATGTCTAGTTTGACTGTGCAGGGAAGATGAACCAGTCTGCTAAAAGAATGTGTTGGTGGCCCCGGAAAAGGTGTCAGTTACACTTGCTTGTAAATACCTGTAGGCCTAGTTGATCGGCTTGGATGACTTGACTTTTGTATTAAGTATAGAATACAGTACAGACAGCATCCTCCCGAGTGGCGCAGCGGTCCAAGGCACTGCATCATGACCTGGAAACCCATGAGGCAGCGCACAATTGGCCCTGCGACTTCCAGGTTAGGGGAGGGTTTGGCCGGCCGGGATTTCCTTGTCCTGTCGCGCTCTAGCGACTCCTTGTGGCGGGCCGGGAGCCTGCAACCTGACTACGGTTGCGGGTTGGACAGTGTTTCGACTGAAACATTGGTGCGTCTGGCTTCTGGGTTAAGCGAGCATTGTGTCAAGAAGCAGTGCGGCTTGGCAGGATCGTGTTTCAGGGGACGCATGGCTCTCAACCTTCGCCTCTCCCGAGTCCGTAGGGGAGTTGCAGCGATGGGACAAGACTGTAACTACCAATTGGGAAGAAAAAGGGGTAAAAGTACAACAACAAAAAAAGGCAAATCATAGTAGTGTGTACTAGAGATGTATGGAGTGTACGGGATAAAATAGAGTGTAGTAATGTGAACTAAGATATTTAACATAGTGGATTGTGTAGGGCACAGTGTGCACTAGAGGGCATAGTAAAGTATGATGGTGGGAGAACATTAGTGAGATTTAGAAGATTTATGAGGTGCGCTAAGTTATATAGTGCATAATATTTTATGATGGTTTCCTAAAAAGGATGGACTTGTTGGTACAAGCATGCCATCAGCTTGTCAATTGAGAGTGAGTTAGAGCCAAGTCTCCAAACTGTAAGATAGCCCTACTGTTGAACAGAGCTACCTACTATCTACCTTACGCTCTATCTGCTACGCCACACCTCTTCATATATCATATTATTAACTCTTTCACCATATTATTAACTCTTTCACCAACAACAACAAGACTAGTTACTATATACAGATGTAGTATCTTAATCTGAGCCAGTTTACTACAGCAGGAAAATAATCCTACAGCAACAGGAAATGTGAATTATTATGCGGATTATAATTAATGGACATTTTTGTAGGCGTTGATACATTTTCAGGTAGCACTTTATAATAACGTCACATAATTCTAATGCATTAGTAAATCGTTTATTCATTAATCATTACTCATACATTTGTAAATGTTAGTATCCTAGTTATTCACACATTTGTAAACAACGTTTAAAGTATTTAGTAATGATTCGTAAGATCATTTATAAGACATTTAATATAGATCCTTATAAACCATTTACTAATCATTAGTTGTCTTTTTGCATGGCCTTGTCTAAAGTGTGGGCTATTTTTACTTTAGAAATACTTTAGAAATGTTTTGAGTGACCAGTGTAATTTTTCTCCAAAAGATAGAATGTCTACCAATGGCATGTCCATCTGTTAACCTCTACTGGATCGGTGTCCCTATACCGGGATGGTTGAGCTAACGTGCACTAATGTGATTAGCATGACATTGTAAGTAACAGCAAACTTTCCAGGACATAGACATGTCTTATATCGGCAGAAAGGATAAATTCTTGTTAATCTAACTTCACTGTCCAATTTACAGTAGCTATTACAGAGCTATTACAGTCTGTCCACGAGCGATTAAGAGCAGTCTATAGACTGCTTATGAGGTAAGGAAACAATATCGTAATATTTATTTTTGCTGTTTACGTTTAAATAGTTACTACTTGCCCAGTAAAGGTCCCGCCAAGCAAAGCCATGTGTGAAAAGTGTCTGCTGTTTAAAGAGTGAAGCAATGGAAGCATTTAAAGGTTAAGATGTAACATTTCTACCTGCAAATCATACATGTAACATTTCTTCCTCAATCACATATCAGTAGTAATGAAAGAATACAAATCCACTAGACAAAAACTGGCTGGTCCTGCCAGCTGTTGTGTGTAGAATACCTTTCTCTGTTTTATGATTAGTTCGCGTTTCAAAGGTTGCAAAACATTAGCGAAACATTCCCATTACTCTTCCTCAAATCCTTGCAATATTTGTTTCACAATGTCACTCAAAACATTTATAAAGTATTTATAAAGTATAAATATCCCACACTTTAGATGAGGCCACGCAAAAAGACTTAACTAATGATTAGTAAATGGTTTATAAGGACCTATATTAAACATCTCATGACTGGAGTAATGATTAATAAATGATTAATAAACTATTTACTAAACAATTATAAATGCTTTGTTATTTGGAGGTATTATAAAGTGCTATCAGTTTTCATAAGGGAAAATTATTAAGTCTGAAATTTAAAAGTGGAAACTAAACTTCAGAAGCCGTTTTAAACCTCAAATGCACTGAAAGTTTTACATTTCCTGCATTTCTACTGCAAACGGGTGATCAAATTAAGATCTTACATCTGTACTCCATTTTCCACTATTTCACTACAACACAGTGATCACAGTCTAAATCCCTGTTGTTTAAAGGAAATGCCTGAAACTAGATCCCCTACATCAGGGCTCTCCAACCCTGTTCTTGGAGAGCTACCGTCCTGTAGGTTTTCAATCCAACCTTAATCTAGCACACCTGATTCTAATTAGCTGGTTGATAAACTGAACCAGGTTAGTTAAAACTGGTGTTGGAGTAAAAACCTACAGGAGGTTAGCTCTCCAGGAACAGGGTTGGAGACCCTTGCTCAACATACTGGTCTTGACGAGAAGAAAAAAAACAGTTGGGGGAAGTTCTCTTCTGCACTGTTCAACCAATTCAGTAAAGTTAAGTGTCACCTTGTTAACACCCAAAAGCTCTCTTTTCATATCCCTTGAAAACCGAAACATCTGGTTTTTGGGTACTCGGCAGAGGCTATTTATGCTGTGCTTGACTCTCTGCTCTGACTGGACAGCTTACTCAGGAGACCAATGAGATGACCCAAGAGACCAATGAGATGTACAGAACCACAGGGAGGACCGTGGTAAGTGACAGCCTTGCTGACAAACCTGATTTTTCAAGCGTTGAAGTTTCAGCCTAAATTCAGCATAATGGAAACATCAAGTATATGTTTTAAAACGTGTTGTGTTTAAAAATACCTTTGAACTACTTTTCCCTGGAGAGCAACTGTCCTGTTGGTTTTCACTCCAACCCTAATCAAGTGCACCTGATTCTAACAATCAGCTGGTTGAGCAGCTGAATTAGGTTAGTTACAACTGGGGTTGGAGTGAAACCCTACAGGAGGGTAGTTCTCCAGGAACAGGGTTGAAGTGCCATGCTCTAGCACATTCTGATGTTTGGGGAACTTTGTAAATTGCCAATGTCTACTACAGCTTCGACCAGTTGTACTATCCCTGACTGTTCAATTGCACTGAATAGCATTGTCTTTGACCCGTGTCATTATTTATGAGAGATGTATCAAAGAGCATTACATGCTCTTTCTACCTGTCTCAGTATTATACGTTCCATAGTTTTATGTTGAGTGGTACTACATCAGTGTGCAAAACACAATTTAACTCTTTATAGTCCTTAGTTATAGTTTCATCTAGCACTTTGTGCGTTTACACTATTACCCTGTCATTATCTAACATGCGCATATCATGGCCTTACTTAGCTCAACAAAATAGTGGTGACAACAGTGGTACACAATTCTGATGGAGGATACTCCTAGCTGATGGAGTAGGGCATGAGTGTACACTACATGACCAAAAGTATGTGGACACCTGCTTGTCGAACATCTCATTTCAAAATCATGGGCATTAATATGGAGCTGGTCCCCCATTTGCTGCTATAACAGCCTCCACTCTTCTGGGAAGGCTTTCCACTAGATGTTGGAACATTGCTGCAGGGACTTGCTTCCATTCAGCCACGAGAGCATTAGTGACGTCAGACACTGACGTTGGGCGATTAGGCCTGGCTCGCAGTCGGCGTTCCAATTCATCCCAAAGGTGTTTGATGGGGTTGAGGTCAGGGCTCTGTGCTGGCCAGCCATGGACCTCGCTTTGTGCAAGGGGGCATTGTCATGCTGAAACAGGAAAGGGCCTTCCCCAAACTGTTGCCACAAAGTTGGAAGTACTACAGAATTGTCTAGAATGTCATTCATTGTATACTGTAGCGTTAAGATTTCCCTTTACTGGAACTAAGGGGCTCCAGACCATTATTCCTCCAACACACTTTACAGTTGGCACAATGCATTCGGGCAGGTAGTGTTATCCTGGCATCCACCAAATCCAGATTCGTCCGTCAGACTGCCAGATGGTGAAGTGTGAGTCATCACTCCAAAGAACACGTTTCCACTGCTCCAGAGTCCAATGATGGCGAGCTTTACACCACTCCAACCGAAGGTTGGCATTGCACATTGTGAGCCGCTTGTGTGCAGCTGCTCGGCCATGGAAACCCATTTCACGAAGCTCCCGACGAACAGTTCTTGTGGTGCCGTGGCTTCCAGAGGCAGTTTGGAACTTGGTAGTGAGTGTTGTAACCGAGGACAGATCATTTTTCCTTGCTATGTGCTTCAGCACTCAGCGGTCCTGTTCTGTGAGCTTGTGTGGCTACCACTTTGTGGCTGGGCCATTGTTGCTCCTAGACATATTCACTTCTCAATAACAGCACTTACAATTGATCGGGCCAGTTCTAGCAGGGCAGAAATTTGACGAATTGAGTTGTTGGAGACGTCGCCATGTTGAAAGTCACTGACCTCTTCAGTATGGCCATTCTACTGCCAATGTTTTTTCTATGGAGATTGCATGGCTGTGTGCTCAATTTTATACACCTATCAGCAACGAGTGTGGCTGAAATAGGCAAATCCATATACTTTTGTGTGTATATATAGTGTACATTATAAGGTATATCATGTATAATGGCAGTTGTGCCCATTGTCTCAGTACTCATCCTCCATCTCTCCCCAGGTCACCAAGCTGTCCTCCTCAGGAGGGGGAGGGTTCTCAGGATCGGGAACATTCCAGAGAATGAGCGAAGCCAACGGAACTCTGAGAAGCCAGGATGGGCAAAGCAAGGTAAGTGGCATCTGCTCCAGGCAGCCACAAAGGGGCAACATAATCCTCCTTTTTCAACCTTAGCGCTGCATACAGTGCCTTCAGAAAGGGTTCACACGTCACACCCCTTGACTTTTTCCACATTTGTTGTGTTACTACCCGGAATTGATTATATTGACATTTTTGCAAAATGTATGATATTTTAATAATTATAGCTAGGTGGCTAATGTTAGCTAGCTCACTAACATTAGCTAGGGGTTAGGGTCAGGGGTTAGGATTAAGGTCAGGGTTAAGTTTAGGAGTTAGGTTAAATTATTAAAGTTAGGGGAAGGGTTAGCTAAAAGGGTTAAGGTTAGGGGAAAGGTTAGCTATCGTTCTAAGTAGTTGCAAAGTAGCAAGTAGTTGAAAAGTTGTTAATTAGCTAAAATGCTAAGGTTGTCCATTATGACATTCAAACTCGCAGCCTTTAGGTTGCTAGACGTTCACGTTTTACGCCCACTCCGACCAACTATTCACCTTTCATTTTTGCCTTAAGTAACCACAGTAGAGTGTCTTGGCTTTAGATACAGAATAATACGAAATGATCTGAGACCAGGTTGTGTACGCCGACCCCAGCTAAATAACTCACATAGATTTAAAGCGCAATTATGCGTTTTATCTCTAGTAAAATTGTCAGCTATGTAGCTGTGTTCTATTGATAATCTCAGTGCATCCTTGCTGGGATGACACAGTCAATCTACTGTTGGCGGTGGGGAATGCCATCTCCGGACAGGACACAGCATGATGTCCTGATTAATGGCCAAGTCTACCTCGCTTCCTACTTGACTGAAACACTTGGGAGTAACAAACAAGTTCTTCAACATCTATCGGAAACTGCTAAGCTACCTGTTGACTACCCTCCTGCTCTCCAGGGACAGACACTTCAACCCTGGGCCTAACACCTCCAAGCTAAAAACCTCACCGGAGTGGATGGCAGTGGAGTGCTATGGTTCCATGATTTCTCTTGAGTCGTCTGTCTCCAAGATGAACTTTGACTGTCCAAACATAGTGTATACAAGTCCCAATACGTGATTACCAACTCTGCTTTCTAGCACGCAAGCTGTTTTAATTAGTTCCTCGCATCCAGTGCAAGCACGAGGGATAGTTAATTGCACTACCGAACTACCCCCAATCAAAACTTAACAGCCTAAACCCAGCAGTCAGAAAACACTGAAAATATATATATCACTCTCGAGTCATCTGGGACCAACGAGCTAAACCCAAGGGACTACTAGGGGGGTACTTGAACATTTGCAGTGTCATTCCAAAAAGTTCTCGAATTCAACATCTGTCCGGTGACGTCCACAAAGCATATTGCATGTAACAAACAGTTACATGACCTATAGCATGGTCAAGAAATGTAATGTTTCAGACATTTTCAGAATACAAAAAACTATTGATTTACAGTACAAGTCAAAAGTTTGGACACATCTACTCATTCATGGGGTTTTCTTTATTTTTACTATTTTCTACATTGTAGAATAATAGTGAAGACATCAAAACTATGAAATAACACAGGAATCATGCAGTAACCAAAAAAGTGTTAAACAAATCAAAATACATTTTAGAATCTTCAGATTAGCCACCCTTTGCCTTGATGACAGCATTGAACACTCTTGGCATTCTCTCAACCAGCTTCACCTGGAATGCTTTTTCAACAGTCTTGAAGGAGTTCCCACATATGCTGAGCACTTGTTGGCTGCTTTTCCTTCACTCTGAGGTCCAAATTGTCCCAAACCATCTCAATTGGTTTGAGGTCAGGTGATTGTGGAGGCCAGGTCATCTGATGCAGCACGCCATCACTCTCCTCCTTGGTAAAATAGCCCTTACACAGCCTGGAGGTGTGTTGGGTCATTGTCCTGTTGAAAAACAAATGATAGTCCCACTAAGCGCAAACCAGATGGGATGGTGTATCGCTGCAGAATGCTGTGGTAGCCATGCTGGTTAAGTGTGCCTTGAATTCTAAATAAATCACAGAAAGTGTCACTAGCAAAGCACCCCCACACCATCACACCTCCTCCTTGCTTCACGGTGGGAACCACACTTGCAAGATCATCCGTTCACATCCTCTCCATCTCACAAAGACACGGTGGTTGGAACCAAAAATCGAAAATTTGGACTCATCAGACCAATGCACAGATTTACACCGGTCTAATGTCCGTTGCTCGTGTTTCTTGGCCCAATCAAGTCTCTTCTTATTGGTGCTCTTTAGTAGTGGTTTCTTTGCAGCAATTCGACCATGAAGGCCTGATTCACGCGGTCTCTTTGAACAGCTGATGTTGAGCTGTGTCTGTTACTTGAACTCTGAAGCATTTATTTGGGCTGTATTTTCTGAGGCTGGTAACTCTAATGAACTTATCATCTGCTGACTTGCCTAGTTAAATAAAGGTTACATAAAAGAAAGACAAAAAAAAGAGGTAACTAGGTCTTCCTTTCCTGTGGCGGTACTCATGAGAGCCAGTTTCATCAGAGCTTGAGTGTTTTTGTGACTACACTTCAAATTTAAGTATTGACTGAGCTTCATGTCTTAAAGTAATGATTTGATTGTTTATCTTTGTTTACAGTGACTTGCGAAAGTATTCACCCCCTTGGCATTTTTCTTATTTTGTTGCCTTACAACCTGGAAATAAAATAGATTTTGGGGGGGGGGTTGTATCATTTAATTTACACAACATGCCTACCACTTTGAAGATACAAAATATTTTTTATTGTGAACAAACAAGAAATAAAAAAACTGAACGTGCATAACTATTTACCCCCCCCCCCAAAGTCAATACTTTGTAGAGTCACCTTTTACAGAAATTACAGCTGCAAGTCTCTTGGGGTATGTCTCTACAAGCTTGGCACATCTAGTCACTGGGATTGTTGCCAATTCCTCAAGGCAAACCTGCTCCAGCTCCTTCAAGTTGGGTGGGTTCCGCTGGTGTACAGCAATCTTTAACTCACACCACAGATTCTCAATTGGATTAAGGTCTGGGCTTTGACTAGGCCATTCCAAGACATTTCAATGTTTCCCCTTAAACCACTTGAGTGTTGTTTTAGCAGTATGCTTAGGGTCATTGTCCTGCTGGAAGGTGAACCTCCATCCCAGTCTTAAATCTCTGGTAGACGGAAACAGGTTTCCCTCAAGAATTTCCATGTATTTAGCACCGTCCATCATTCCTTCAATTCTGACCAGTTTCCCAGTCCCTGCTGATGAAAAACATCTCCACAGCATGATTCTGCCACCACCATGCTTCACTGTGGGGAAAGTTGGTAGAGCATGGTGTTTGCAACGCCAGGGTTGTGGGTTCGATTCCCACAGGGGACCAGTACGGAATAATTGTTTTTTTTATGAAATGTATGCCTTCACTACTGTAAGTCGCTCTGGATAAGAGCGTCTGCTAAATGACTAAAATGTAAATGTAAAAATGTGTTCTCGGGGTGATGAGGTGTCGGGTTTGCGCCAGACATATCATTTTCCTTGATGGCCAAAAAGCAAAATTTTTGTCTTATCTGACCAGAGTACCGTCTTCCATATGTTTGGGGAGTCTCCCACATGCCTTTTTGCGAACACCAAACGTGTTAGCTTATTTTTTTCTTTAAGCAATGCCTTTTTTTCTGGCCAGTCCACTCTGTGGAGTGTACGGCTTAAAGTGGTCCTATGGACAGATACTCCAATCTCCGCTGTGGCGTTTTGCAGCTCCTTCAGGGTTATCTTTGGTCTCTTTGTTGCCTCTCTGATTAATGCCCTGCTTGCCTGGTCCGTGAGATTTGGTGGGCAGCCCTCTATTGGCAGGTTTGTTGTGGTGCCATATTCTTTCCATTTAACCTCTCTGGGCCAGTGGGACGCTTGCGTCCCACCTACTCAACAGCCAGTGTAATCCCGTGGCGCGATATTCAAATACCTTGGAAATGCTATTACTTCAATTTCTCAAACATATGACTATTTTACACCATTTTAAAGACAAGACTCTCGTTAATCTAACCACACTGTCCGATTTCAAAAAGGCTTTACAACGAAAGCAAAACATTAGATTGTCAGCAGAGTACCCAGCCAGAAATAATCAGACACCCATTTTTCAAGCTAGCATATAATGTCACATAAACCCAAACCACAGCTAAATGCAGCACTAACCTTTGATGATCTTCATCAGATGGCAATCCTAGGACATTGTTATACAATACATGCATGTTTTGTTCAATCAAGGTCATATTTATATCAAAAACCAGCTTTTTACATTAGCATGTGACTAGCATGTGACTAGCATTCCCACCGAACACTTCCGGTGAATTTACTAAATTACTCACGATAAACGTTCACAAAAAACATAACAATTATTTTAAGAATTATAGATACAGAACTCCTTTATGCACTCGCTATGTCCGATTTTAAAATAGCTTTTCGGTGAAAGCACATTTTGCAATATTCTGAGTAGATAGCCCGGCCATCACAGGCTAGCTATTTTGACACTCACCAAGTGTGGTACTCACCAAACTCCGATTTACTATTAGAAAAGTTTGATTACCTTTGCTGTTCTTCGTCAGAATGCACTCCCAAGACTTCTACTTCAATAACAAATGTTGGTTTGGTTCCAAATAATCCATAGTTATATCCAAATAGCGGCGTTTTGTTCGTGCGTTCAAGACACTATCCGAAGGGTAAAGAAGGGTGACGCGCCCGACACGTTTCGTGACAAAAAAATTCTAAATATTCCATTACCGTATTTCGAAGCATGTCAAACGCTGTTTAAAATCAATTTGTATGCTTTTTTCTCGTAAAAAAGCGATAATATTCCGACCGGGAGTCGTTGTTTTCGTTCAAAGAGAGAGAAAGTAAACATGGTGTCGGCTCGTGCATGCGCCTCCAGTCTCATTGTCTTCAGATCGACCACTATCCAAATGCGCTAATGTTTTTCAGCCATGGCCTGCAAAGCCACCATTCATCGTTCTGGCGCCTTCTGAGAGCCTATGGGAGCGTTAGAAAATGTCACGTTATGCCAGAGATCCCCTGTTTTGGTTAGAGATGATCAAGAAGGCCAAGAAATAGTCAGAGAGAGCGCTTCCTGTTTGGAATCTTCTCAGGTTTTGGCCTGCCAAATGAGTTCTGTTATACTCACAGACACCATTCAAACAGTTTTAGAAACTTTAGGGTGTTTTCTATCCAAATCAAATCTAGTTACTGGGCAGGAGTAGTAACCAGATTAAAATCGGGTACGTTTTTTTATCCGGCCATGCAAATACTGCCCCCTATCGCCAACAGGTTAAAACAAATAATTTATTGGTGCTCCGTGTGATTTTAAAAGTTTCAGACATATTTTATAACCCAAACCTGATCTGTACTTCTCCAGAACTTTGTCCCTGACCTGTTTGGAGAGCTCCTTGGTATTCAATGTGCTGCTTGCTTGGTGGTGCCCCTTGCTTAGTGGTGTTGCAGACTCTGGGGCCTTTCAGAACAGGTGTGACATGTGACAGATAATGTGAGACTTAGATTGCATACAGGTGGACTTTATTTAACTAATTATGTGACTTCTGATGGTAATTGGTTGCACCAGATCTTATTTAGGGGCTTCGTAGCAAAAGGGGTGAATATATATGCACGCACCACTTTTCCATTTATTTCTTTTTTGAATAATTTGAAACAAGTAATTTTTTTCATTTCACTTCACCAATATAGACAATTTTGTCCATTTCCATTACATGAATTTAAATTACAGGTTGTAATGCACAAAATAGGAAAAATGCCAAAGGGGAATAACACTTTTGCAAGGCACTGCAAGCCTGATCAGCTCAGAATACTTAAGGGTGAGTTAAATGATTTTGAAAAAGCAATTATGGGAATTAACTGTAATGATGTTCTGTCCTATAAAAATGTGGAAGCTGACAGTCAGGTTTTACAACCCAGACTACAAATGGCTACAAGGAAATCAAAACCTGGCCAAAAAAGCACTCTTCCTTGGCTAAATGGAGAAATCTGGAAACTGATGAAAATGTTATATTTTTTTATTTCACCAGGTAGGCCAGTTGAGAACAAGTTCTCATTTACAACTGCGACCTGGCCAAGATAAAGCTAAGCAGTGCGACAAAAAACAACACAGAGTTAAACATAGGGTAAACAAAAGTACAGTCAATAACACAATAGAAAAATCTATATACAGTGTGTGCAAATGGAGTAAGGAGGTAAGGCAATAAATAGTCCATAGAAGCGAAGTAATTACAACTTAGCAAATTAACACTGAAGTGATAGATGTGCAGATGATGATGTGCAAGTAGAAATACTGGTGTGCAAAAGAGCAAAAAAGTTAATAAAACAATATGGGAATGAGGTAGGTAGTTGGGTGGGCTATTTACAGGTGGGCTATGTACAGCTGCAGCGATTGGTAAGCTGCTCAGACAGCTGATGCTGTCTGAGGGAGTTAGTGAGGGAGATATAAGTCTCTAACTTCAGCGATTTTTTTTTTTTTTTTTTTTTTTGCAATTCGTTCCAGTCATTGGCAGCAGAGAACTGGAAGGAAAGGCGGCCAAAGTGGGTGTTAACTTTGGGTATAACCAGTGAGATATACCTGCTGGAGCACGTGATACAGGTGGGTGTTGTTATGGTGACCAGTGAGCTGAGATAAGGCGGAGCTTTACCTAGCAAAGACTTATAGATGACCTGGAGCCAGTGGCTCTAGCGATGAATATGTAGCGAGGGCCAGCCGACAAGAGCATACAGGTCGCAGTGGTGGGTGGTATATGGGGCTATGGTGACAAAACCGATGGCACTGTGATAGACTGTATCCAGTTTGCTGAGTAGAGTGTTGGAGGCTATTTTGTAAATGACATCGCTGAAGTCGAGGATCGGTAGGATAGTCAATTTTACGAGGGTATGTTTGGCAGCGTGAGTGAAGGAGGCTTTGTTGCGAAATAGGAAGCCGATTCTAGATTTAATTTTGGATTGGAGATGCTTAATATGAGTCTGGAAGGAGAGTTTACAGTCTAGCCAGACACCTAGGTATTTGTAGTTGTCCACATATTCTAAGTCAGAACCGTCCAGAGTAGTGATCCTAGTCAGGCGGGTGGGTGCGGGCAGCGATAATTTGAAGAGCATGCATTTAGTTTTACTAGCATTTGGAGGCCACGGAAAGAGTGTTGTAGAGGTGGATCAAGGAATCACCCGCAGCGAGAGCAACATTGACATTTACAGAGAAAGGAGTCGGCCCGAGAATTGAACCCTGTGGTACCCCCATAGAGACTGCCAGAGGTCCGGACAACAGGCCCTCCTATTTGACACACTGAACTCTATCTGAGAATTAGTTGGTGAACCAGGCGAGGCAGTCATTTGTGAACCAAGGCTGTTGAGTCTGCCGATAAGAATACGGTGATTGACAGAGTCAAAAGCCTTGGCCAGGTTGATGAAAACGGCTGCACAGTACTGTCTTTTTTTGGTTATGATATTGTTTAGTACCTTGAGCATGGCTGAGGTGCACCCGTGACCAGCTCGGAAACTGGATTGCACAGCGGAGAAGGTACGGATTCGAAATGGTCAGTGATCTGTTTTGTTAACTTGGCTTTTGAAGACTTTAGAAAGGCAGGGCAGGATGGATATAGGTCTATAACAGTTTGGGTCTAGAGTGTCTCCCCCTTTGAAGAGGAGGATGACCACGGCAGCTTTCCACTCTTTACGAATCTCGGACGATACAAAAGAGAGGTTGAACAGACTAGTAATAGGGGTTGCAACAATGGTGCTGGATAATTTTAGGAAGAGAGATTCCAGATTGTCTAGCCCAGCTGATTTGTACGGGTCCAGGTTTTGCAGCTCTTTCAGAACCTCTGCTATCTGGATTTGGGTGAAGGAGAAGCTGGGGAGCCTTGGGCAGGTAGCTGTGAGGTGTGCGGAGCTGTTGGCCAGGGTTGGGGTAGCCAGTAGGAAAGCATGGCCAGCCGTAGAGAAATGCTTATTGAAATTCTCGATTATTGTGGATTTATCGGTGGTGACAGTGTTTCCTAGCCTCAGTGCAGTGGGCAGCTGGGAGGAGGTGGTCTTATTCTCCATGGATTTTAGTGTCCCAGAATTTTTGGGAGTTTGAGCTACAGGATGCAAATTTCTGTTTGAAAAAGCTATCCTTTGCTTTCCAAACAGACTGTGTGTATTGGTTCCTGACTTCCCTGAAAAGTTGCCTATCCCGAGGACTATTCGATGCTAGTGCAATACGCCACAGGATGTTTTTGTGCTGGTCGAGGGCAGTCAGGTCTGGAGTGAACCAAGGGCTATATCTGTTCTTAGATATACATTTTTTGAAAGGGGCATGCTTATTTAAAATGGTGAGGAAATTACTTTTAAAGAACAACCAAGCATCCTCAACTGACAGGATGAGATCAACTTCCTTCCAGGATACCTAGGCCAGGTCAATTAGAAAGGCCTGCTCGCAGAAGTGTTTTACGGAGCGTTTGACATTGATGAGGGGTGGTCGTTTGACCGCGGACCCATAACGGATGCAGGCAATGAGGCACTGATCGCTGAAATCCTGATTTGAAAACAGCAGAGGTGTATTTGGAGGGCAAGTTGGTCAGGATAATTTCTATGAGGGCGCCCATGTTTACGGATTTAGGGTTGTACCTGGTGGGTTCCTTGATCATTTGTGTGAAAGAACGAGATCATGCACCAAAAAAATAGCCCTGAAGTCCAAATTAGAACATGATGGATGTAGGTTTACCATGTTGAGAGAAATAAGGCAATGAAAGAAATCAGACAGGCTAAGGAAAATTCTAAATTGATCTGGGAGAATATAAAGAAGCTGACAGGGAAAGACCATAGTAACACTGTAAAAATACTAGAAGTTATTTGTTATTGTAGTTTGGTCAGGGCGTGGCAGGGGGTGTTTGTTTTGTGTGTTTCGGGGTTTTTGGTGTATGTTCTATGTTTTCTATTTCTATGTGGGTTTTCTAGTTTTTCAATTTCTATGTTAGTTTTGGGAACGACCTCCAATTAGAAGCAGCTGGTTGTCGTTGCTTCTAATTGGAGGTCATATTTAAGTGGGTTTATTTTCTCTTGTGTTTGTGGGTAGTTGTTTTCGTATAGTCCTTGTGTCCTTACGGAACTGTTGGTTTACGTCTATTTATTTTGTTTAAGTGTTCACTTATATAAATAAAAGAAGATGAGCACGATACCCGCTGTGCTTTGGTCCACTTTCTACGACGCACCTGACATCAACTCATACTTTGTTGTCTTTGTCAAGGTACTCACACACAACTCCTCCACTGGTTTCTTGGGCTCAGCGCCAGTGAATGAGACTCAACCTGTCTTCACCATAAAGGAGGTTTCTGAGTCAGAGGTGAACAAGGTGATTAGCTCACTAAAGACAAATATTGTTTTGGCTGGACTCTACCTTTCTTAAAACTACAAAAATCACTCACTGGCCCCTTTACTAAGGTCACCAACACATGTATTGGTCAGGGGGTGTTTCCAAGTGTCTGGAAGTCGGCCATAATAACATCTTTAAATCAGGTGACTATGCTGACGTGAGTAACTACAGGCCCATTAGTATACTACCTGTGGTGTTGACTTTACTGAAAAGTGTGTAGCAGAGCAACTGATTGCCCACCTCAACAAAATCCCCTTCACATTACACTCCATGCAGTTTGGCTTCAGAGCAAACCACTCCACAGAAACGGCCAATTGCTTTCTTCTGCAAAATGTGAAGTCCAAGATGGTGGGACTGTGTTTCTAGACCTAAGGAAAGCCTTTGATACTGTTATCCATGAGGTTCTCATCACAAAACTGTCCAAGTTCAACTTTTCCCCTGATGCCTTGAGAAGGATGAAATCATACTGTACCTTGAAGGCTGAACCCAGTGTGTCAGTAAGCAATGAGACGCCGCCCACCCTCAGCTATGAAGTGGGTGTGCCCCAAGGGTCAATACTGAGGCCCCTCCTGTTCAGCCTGTAAATTAATGATCGGCCTTCTGTCTGTTCTGGGTCTGAAGTACAAATGTGTGGAGATTATACAGTGATATATGTGCATGCAAACAACAAGCTTCAAAATATCTCACTACTGTAATGGTCCAGGTTACAAAGTGGCTCAGTGTCTCATGTGAAAAATGTCTGCATGTTCTTCACAAAGAGGGCAACTGATGCTACTGGGCCAATATGTGTCAGGGGAGAAGCTCCCGGTGGTAGCTTGGTATCATACTTGATTCTAAACTATCTTTTAAAAAGCAGGTGAAAAGGTTTACTCAAATTACCAAATTCAACCTAGCCAATGTCCAAAACAATTTAAAAAAATTGACTACAGAGGCAGAAAAACTGTAATTCAATGCTATGATACTCCCTACCTTAACAAAATGCTTGACAAGTTGGGCCCAAGCTTACAGTACAACATTAAAATCCAGTCAGTCTGTAAACAGGCTCTCAAAGTGCTTGGAAGAAAAGCCCAATAGACATCATCACTGTTACATCCTCAGAAAGCATGAGCTCCTAATTTGGGAAAATCTTGGGCAATGCACAGACGCATGTCTTGTATTCAAGATCCTAAATGGCCTGGTCTGCCATGAGAGGTGACTGTATAGTCCCATTAAGGAAAAGCACCATTATTCAAACTGCTTTCTCTGTAAGAGCTTCCCATGTCTGGAACACACTGCCATCAGACATACATAACTGCACCACCTATTGCACCTTCACAAAAACATAAAGACATGGCAAAAGACCAATCAGACTTGTGAACATAATCCTTAGCTGTGTATTGCCACTTTCCATGTTATCTGTTGCCTGTAGCTTGTGAGGTATAGAAACACTTTGTTGCTTCTATGTATTTTGGATCAGGACTCAGGCTAAGACCCAGATGCAGACACAAGAGGCGGATAGTACGAGTCTCAGAGTTTATTATAGTACAAGGGGCAGGCAAAATGTAAGTCAAGGCAGGCAAAGAGTCATAATTCAAATCAGAGTCAGGCAGGTACAGGACAGCGGGCAGGATCAGGGTCAGGACAGGCAGAAAGGTCTGAACTGGGAAGACTAAGAAAAACAAAAACTAGAGCACAGGAAACACGGGAACACGCTGGTGGGACTTGACGGGACAAGAAAAAATGGCAACAGACAAACAGAAAATACACAGGAGATAATGGGGACAAATGGGAGATACCTGGTGGGGGGTGAAACAGACCAGGGTGTGACATTTTGTTTTGTTGCTTTGCGTGTGCTCACTGCTCATTGTCTATCTGTACTGCTGTTGAAAATTAGCCAGGTGGCTAAAACCAGCACTTTTACGGAAACGCTGATTAATATGCACTATCTCTTTAAAAATAAACTCAGTAAAAATAAACCCCCTTTGATAAAGCAAGCCTAAACAAATTCAGGAGTAAAAATGTGCTTAAGTCAAATAATAAGTTGCGTGGGCTCACTCTGTGTGCAATAATAGTGTTTAACATGATTTTTGAATGACAACGTCATCTCTATACAGCACATAACCTGTTCTTGTCGCATACAAATATTTAGCAGATGTTATTGCGGGTGTAGCGACATCCTTGTATTCCTAGTTCCAACAGTGCAGTAATATCTAACAAATCACAAACATACACAAAAATCTAAAAGTAAAAGAATGGAGTTAAAACCTGTTGAGGATCTTATCCCGATCTTATCCCGGTATTGGGATTCATTGTCATGTGACCATGGCGGGGAATTCAAAACTGCAAGAGTAATCATTTCAAAAAATCAAATAATCAACTATTTTCCTCCATTTGAAAGATATATCTCCTAAATCTAACCACGCTGTCCGATTTTCAGAGGCATTACGGAGAATGCATAAAGTTAGGTTATGTGAGGAGAGTACATTGACAATAGCTGCGTGTAATGTTTAGCCAATTCAAAGAAGGGCATCAACAGACAGAAAACTAGCTAGAATTATGCACTTACCTTTGACAATCTGCATCAGATGACACTCATAGGACATTATGTTATACAATACATGCATTTTTAGTTCCATCAAGTTCATATTTATATCCAAAAACAGCATTTACAGTCGCGGTGAAATTCAGAATTTTTTTCGGCTCGAATGCACCCAGTGAATCCAGCATTACAAATCACGGAATTACTATTCGAAAACATTGGTAAATTATAATATTGTCATTCAAAGAATAATATATTATCATCTCGTAATTGCTACCGAATGGCCAGATCTCAAAATAACTTTACTGGGAAATCACATTTTGCATAAACTGGGTACTATGCTAACAACAATAAGCTATATGCTAAGCTAAGCTAAGCTATACCGTTAGCATTAGCATCATCTAATATCGATAATAACATTCTAAATATCCCCTTACCTTTGATTATCTCCATCAGAAGGCGCTGCCAGAGATCCCAGGTCCAGAACAAATGTGGTTTCTTTTGACAAAGTTCATAATTTATGTCCAAATAGTTAGCGTTCAGTAGGCTCCCACAAAATGAGGTGGGCAGTGTAAAGTCACGTCGAAAAGCTAAAGAAAACCTAGTAAATAATCTATTTACGTTTGTTTAAACATGTCAAACGTTGTTTAGCACTAATCTTTTGTTCCATTTTTAACGTGAAACATCAGTAAACATCAGTAATATTTTCACACAACCTATCAAGTGTCTAGAATAAACGATAATGACAAAGGCACTCTTCTCAGATTCATGCGCAGGCGCAAAAAATGAAGTGATGACATGTCAACTTGTAAGCTTTCTAATTCGGTCTGTATTCATGACAGATGCTTCCAACAACTTTCTAAAGATCGTTGACATCTAGTGGAAGCAGTAGGAGTTGCGAACTGAATCCTTTCTCACTGTGGTATCTTTAAAACAATGACACTAAATAGTACAGTCACAAAATTCTCATTTTTTTTTAAATCTATTTTTCACAGGTTTTTGCCTGCAATATGAGTTTTGTTATACTTACAGACACCATTCAAACTGTTTTAGAAAATTCAGAGTGTTTTCTATCCGAATGTGTTAATAATATGCATATCCTAGCTTCTGAGTTGGTGTAGGAGGCAGTTAAAAATGGGCACATATTTCTTTCAAAATTCTCAATACTGCCCCCGTGGCCCGTAGAGGTTAAGAAATATATAAAAATTAGGACGAGCAATGTCGGAGACCGGAGTGTGTATACGTACAGTTGAAGTCGGAAGTATACATACACTTAGGTTGGAGTCATTAAAACTTGTTTTTCAATCACTCCACAAATTTCTTGTTAACAAACTAAAGTTTTGGCAAGTCGGTTTGGACATCTACTTTGTGCATGACACACGTAATTCTTCCAAAAATGATTTACAGACAGATTATTTCACTTATAATTCACTGTATCACAATTCCAGTGGGTCAGAAGTTTACAAACACTAAGTTGACTGTGCCTTTAAACAGCTTGAAAAATGTCAGAAAATCATGTCATGGCTTTAGAAGCTTCTGACAGGCTAATTGACATAATTTGAGTCAATTGGAGGTGTACCTGTGGATGTATTTCAAGGCTTACCTTCAAACTCAGTGCTTCTTTGTTTGACATTATGGGAAAATCAAAATAAATCAGCCAAGACCTCAGAAAGAGGAGACCTCAGTCTGGTTCATCCTTGGGAGCAATTTCTAAATGCCTGAAGGTACCACATTCATCTGTGCAAACAATAGTAAGCAAGTGTAAAGACCATTTTACCACTCAGCCGTCATACCGCTCAGGAAGAAGATGCATACTGTCTCCTAGAGATGAATGTACTTTGGTGCGAAAAGAACAAATCAATCCCAGAACAACAGCAAAAGTCCATGTGAAGATGCTGGAGGAAACAGCTACAAAAGTATCTAAATCCACAGTAAAACGAGTCATATATCGACATAACCTGATAGGCCGCTCAGGAAGGAAGAAGCCACTGCTCCAAAACCACCATAAAAAGCCAGACTACGGTTAGCAACTGCACATGGGGACAAAGATTGTAATTTTTTTGAGAAATGTCCTCTGGTCTGATGAAACAGAAATAGAACTGTTTGGCCATAATGACCATCGTTATGTTCGGAGGAAAAAGGGGGAAGCTTGCAAGCCAAAGAACACCATCCCAACTGTGAAACACGGGGGTGTCAGCATCATGTTGTGGGGGTGCTTTGCTGCAGGAGGGACTGGTGCATGTCACAAAATACATGGCATCATAAGGAAGGAAAATTATGTGGATATATTGAAGCAACATCTCAAGACATCAGTCAGGAAGTTAAAGCTTGGTCGCAAATGGGTCATCCAAATGGACAATGACCCCAAGCATACTTCCAAAGTTGTGGCAAAATGGCTTTAGGACAACAACAAAGTCAAGGTATTGGAGTGGCCATCACAAAGCCCTGACCTCAAACCCATAGAAAATTTGTAGGCAGAACTGAAAGTGTGTGCAAGCAAGGAGGCCTACAAACCTGACTCAGTTACACCGGCTCTGTCAGGATGGATTTGGGCCAAAATTCACCCAACTTATTGTGGGAAGCTTGTGGAAGGCTACCCAAAACGTTTGTCCCTAGTTAAAACAATTTAAAGGCAATGCAACCAAATAATAATTGAGTGTATGTAAACTTCTGACCGACTGGCAATGTGATGAAAGAAATAAAAGCTGAAAAAAATAATTCTCTCTATTCTGCCGTTTCACATTCTTAAAATAAAGTGGTGATTCTAACTGACCTAAGACAGGGAATTTTTACTAGGATTAAATGTCAGGAATTGTGAAACTGAGTTTAAATGTATTTGGCTAAGGTGTATGTAAACTTCCGACTTCAACTGTGTATATACAGTACCAGTCAAAAGTTTGGACACCTACTCATTCAAGGGTTTTTCTTTATTTTTACTATTTTCTACATTTTTGAATAATAGTGAAGATTTTAAAACTATGAAATAGCACATTTGGAATCATGTAGTAACCAAAAGAGTGAATAAATCAAAATATATTTTATATTTGAATCTTCAAAGTAGCCAATCTTTGCCTTGATGACAGCTTTGCACACTCTTGCACACGCAGTTTCTCAACCAACTTCATGAGGTAGTCACCTGGAATGCATTTCAATTATTAACAGGTGTGCTTTGTTAAAAGTTAATTTGCGGAATTTCTTTCCTTCTTACTGAGTTTGAGCCAATCAGTTGTGTTGTGACAAGGTAGGGGTGATATACAGAAGATAGCCTTATTTGTAATATGCAGTATATACATATGAAATTAGTAAAACATTATGTAAAAATTATTAAAGTGACTAGAGTTCCATTGTTAAAGTAACCAGTGATTCCATGTCTATGTAGATAGGACAGCAGCCTCTCAGGTGCAGGGTTGAGTAACTGGGTGGTAGCCGGCTATTGATGGCTATTTAACAGTCTGATGGCATTTTTCAGTCTCTCAGTCCAAGCGTGGATGCACCTGTACTGACCTCGCTTTCTGGACAATAGCGGGGTGGCTCGGGTAGTTGATGTCCTTAATTATCTTTTTGTCCTTCCTGTGACGTTCCTGTGAAGTCAGGTGCTGTAGGTGTCCCAGAGGGCAGGCAGTATTCCCTTGGTGAAGCGTTGGGCAGACTGCACCACCTTCTGGAGAGCCCTGCTCTCAATTGTGCATCTGCAAAGGTTTGTGAGGATCTTAGGGGCCAAGCCAAATTTCTTTAGCCTCCTACTGTGGAAGAGGCGTTGTTGCACCTTCTTCACCACACTGTCTGTGTGGGTGGACCATTTCAGATTATCATTGATATGTACGCAGAGGAATTTGAAGCTTTTCACCTTCTCCACTATGGTCCCGTCAATGTCGATAGGGGCATGCTCCCTCTGATCTCAGTCCACGATCAGCTCCTTTGTTTTGTTGACGTTGAGGGTGAGGTTATTTTCCTGGCATCACACCGCCAGGGTCCTCATCTCCTGCCTGTAGGCTGTCTCGTCATTGCTGGTAATCAGGCCTATTACTGTTGTGTCGTCTGCAAACTTGATGACTGAGTTGGAGGCGTGCGTTGCCGCGCAGTCATGGGTGGACAGGGAGTACAGGAGGATGCTGAGCACACACCCTTGTGGGGCGCCTGTGTTGAGGAACAGCGTAGTGGAGGTGTTGTTTCCTACCTTCACCACCTGGGGGCGGCCCATCAAGAAGTCCAGGATCCAGTTGCACAGGGCAGGCTTCCGACCCAGGGCCCAGAACTTAATGATGAGCTTGGAGTTTCTTATCAAGACGACATTGAACGTTCCTGAGTGGCCTAGTTACAGTTTTTACTTTAATCTCCTTAAATCTATGGCAAGACTTGAAAATGGCTGTCTAGCAATGATCCACAACCAACTTGACGGAGGTTGTTGGTTGTGCAAATATTGTACAATCTAGGTGTGCAAAGCTTAGAGACCCAGAAAGACTCACAGCTGTGATCGCTGCCAAAGGTGATTCTAGCATGTATTGTGCATACTAATGTAATTGAGATATTTCTGTATTTCATTTTCAAGAAATTTGCAAGAAATTCTAGATATGTTTTCACTTTGTCATTAAGGGGTATTGTGTATAGACTGGTGAGAATTATACATTTTTTTATCCATTTTAAATTCAGGCTGTAATACAACAAAATGTGGAGCAAGTAAAGAGGTGTGACTACTTTCTGGAGGCCCTGTATATGATTTGACAGTTGTGTAGATACAATTTGTGACAGGTTATTACATATTAACTACAGGTTATCAAGGTTTTATACAGTGAAGTGGGTGCATTAATGCAGTCGATCATCTTCATCAACAATGTGAATATGAATTTTCCAATTGCAGTACCAGACGTGGACTACAAGCAGGAACAATACCATGAGGGTAAGTGTTGCTGTGCACTAACTATCAGAATCTTGTCTACTTGACACCACACCATTGACAAATACGCACTACATAAAATGTTGTTTCCTGCATCAAGCCTTCATGTTTGTTTTCATGTGTTTTCACGGCTCCTCTGCTCTCTCCTTAGAGTAACTCGAAGTACTCCCGCTCCTTCGGCCTGCTGTCGGACCAGCACATTTCAGAGCACATAGACCGGGTAAGATACCTGTCCCCAAGCAACACAGCCATTACCAAACCGGTTGTGTGTACACGGGCCCAAGGGCCCCAGAGAGGGAACTGTGGGTCCCAGAGGGGGAACCACCTCAGGCCAGCCCGTGTAATCACATAATGAGACCCGTAATCCTCACTAAAAGGAATTTTAGCACAACTCCTTTGTATTAGCGTGGTAGAGTACTGTGTAACACCAGGTGTTTGTACAGTACGAGGGCTTAAAACATAAGACCTGACACGTATGTGACATGTAGAAAAAGTCCCAAATAGCCTGTGCTGTGAAAACAGAGACTGACAATAATGTCAAGATGTGAATAATGCACCACGTGGTCTTGAAAACAGTAACTATTGTGGTGATACGTCTTTTCGCTACTACATACATTCTTTAATGTAAGAAATATCCCTCAGTTGGATATATTATAAGTACTTAATTAGTTACTAGTATTGAGAGTTTTTTAAGATCTTGTAGAAATGTAATTCTTGAAAAGTTTAATAGTTAACATCCTCTAACGTTGGCGTATTGGTTCCCCAGAGGCTGAATATGATTGGAGATGAGGTGGACTACCAACCCTACGAGTACAGATACGAGGGGAGAGGCAGCAAGTGTCAGTCGCTGGATGAGCTATCGCTAAGTAACCTGGGGGATGACTTGAATTTCCTAGGGGACCTGGGGCCAAAGTTCAACACCCTGGGGGGCATCTTTCGCCAGGACATGTAGGAGAGGAACATTAGGGTGTAGACACACACACCTGGCCAGACTGGTAAATGGTGCCGTGTGGCTCAGTTGGTAGAGCATGGTGTTTGCAATGCCAGGGTTGTGGGTTCGATTCCCACGGGGGACCAGTACGGGAAAAAAAAAAAAAAATGAAATGTATGCATTCACTACTGTAAGTCGCTCTGGATAAGAGCGTCTGCTAAATGGCTAAAATGTAATGGTGCTTATTAGACACGTCTGTCATCGTCCCCTGTTTGAGGTGAATGGGGGGGATGACCTATCAGTTGGAGAAGAGGACACAGCTACACCAAACTTCCTCCATTGTGATTTTGGATCAAGCTTTGCATTATCGACATCAGTGGGGCATTTTCTTACAGACCGAAACTGTTGTGGATTGGCTTTTACCCAGAAGAAGGACTGGGAGAGACACTTCTGATATTTTTGTCTGACACAATGAATGATGAACTTACTGTACTGAATAAACCGTGTCATGCTCGGATGGCTTTATGGATTTCGGTTTCGACAAGGTGTGTTTGTATGGCGATTTGTTTTGTTATGTGTTTTTTTATCATCGCCACGCTTCAGTGTTTTCAACAGAATTGTATAATCTCTTGATCTACTGGTTATGCCAGAATGGGAATAACAATGGGGGAGGACTTCGATAGAAATGACTTCGATAGAAATGTCGAAATGTCAACATCACTTCTGTGGGAACATTAGCGTTGTGTGAATCATACTTTTTATGGCCTTTTTCTGCTTAGGATATGGATTTACCCAAGTTGCTTAAAATATTTATAAGAAAAATAACCTGGAATTAATGTGTACATTAGCCATTATGACAACCTGAACCTCCTTGCCATCCAAGTGAGAGGATAAACCCACCACAGAGTAGATGTAATATCTACATAAGTACAATGTAGTTACTAGGTGTTACACAGGATTTAGCTAATTAAAATGAAGTGTATCTTGAGGGGTACTTACTTGTAATTAATGTGTACTTATATAGTACGTTACCCATCCTGACAACCTGGCCCTCAATTTAAAGCTTCTGGAAGCCCCACATAAGTGAGAAAATAAACACATTAGTATACCACAGAGTACATGTAATATCTGCATAAGTACAATGAATTAATAGGCGTTACACAGGATTTAGCTAGTTTAAGTGAAGTGTATTTTAATGTAATTACTTACTACTCATTACCAAGTGAAAATACCTACAAACATAAGCTGAGCTTCAACTTTAGTCAACTTTGTTGCAACATCTAAAAATACCTTACATTTCTTACCAAATAATAAGGATTTATATTGTTAATAAATTGCTGAATTAGATTAAACAAACATATAGGCCTCCTCAATAACATAAATATGTAGCCTACAGTTTGGTGAGTAGCTTAGATCATTGTTTCCCAACTCCAGTCCTGGACTATCCCCAACATTAAACATTTGTTGTAGCCTTGGACAAACCTGATTCAACTCATAGAGGGCTTGACGATTAGTTGACAAGTTGAATCAGGTAGTGTTTGCCTGGGGCTTCAATAAAAAGTTGTACTGTTTGGGATACTTGAGAACTGGAGTTGGGAAACACTGACCTAGATAGTTAATTTAGAACAACATGATTGTATTTTTTTCGCTTTTTAATAACCCTTAAGAGTCTAAGGGGGGAGGTCATACCAAGGATCATTTACGTAGCTATTTGATTTGAATTTTAAGACCATTTGATGTATGAAAAATATAAATAAATACATTATTTGATGAAAAGAATGTTTGGGCCTTATTCCTATTGCGCTATTATCCCATAGAAACACAATGAATAACAGATTCACTACATGGAACAACAGATGCAAATGAAATCCAAATGAAGTTTGTTCTGAAGTGTCTGTCCTATATCTGAGAGATATAAAGAATGATCAGGAAACATGAGTTGTTTTTTGTATCTAAGCAGTCTCCATATACAGTATACTGTACGTCCATTAATTTTTTTCAACTGATACTGAGGAACTTTCAGACGAGTCTTGTTAGGCCTGTGGGCATCCTTGAGCAAAACATGTAAGTGTTCGTGAGAGTCTCACCTTTACAATAGATGGGTCATATTATTGTGTTACCCAAACTGTTCGGACGCTACAGACAGAAGTTGGCAGATTGACTTCAGACAAGTCCCAAGACGCTTGTGGAGGTTACCCTGTTCTTTGTGCACTGTCACATAGCGCAAAACGGAGAACACCATCATGTTCGGGAGTCTTATCTTTCCATAGAGGGGTAATAATAGTATGTAGACGATTTGGGAGAAGACTGATTTTCGGTATGTCTCATGGACTGACAAACACTGCTTTAGCTCTGTTGCCTTTCACGGCAGATGAGGAAGTGTTACATAGGTGGATGCGTTGAGACATGACAATTTTGCATAGACACTCATCATGATTTCTATAGTTTCGGCATACCTAGCTACCTAGCTAGTTGTTGTGTTATCCCACTAGCAATAATATTGCTTAGTTAGCGTTTAGCTACATTGAAAAGGAATGTTACGCATAGTGTGTTGACACAAGTAGCTAGCTAATGTTAACATGCTGGGTGTCTCACGTATAACCCTTGGGGTACAGATACCCTGTAAACAAGGTTCAGGGAAGATAAGACTATCGGGGCCAGTTAACGTTAGCTAGCTAGCTAGTAGCGACCATAGCATAATTGCCAGCTTTAGGTAGCTTGTTAACTAATCCCAAACAATTTAACAGATTGCATGGAAAGTCTATTCTGTGGATAGTAAACTAAGCTAGCCTAGTTGGTAGGCAGATCAAAAATGCCAGCTAAAGTTTGCTAGCTAGCTACAGTTAACTGGCTAGCCAACACAGTAGGCTAGCTAGCAGAAGATGATAGCAAATTTTCCTCAACAGTTAAACCATTGCAAGGTTACATGATGGAATAAGAGTTTGTCTTATCATTTTAAACCATTACTTAACCAAGCTTAATAGGCTGACAATTTGGCAAACATTAATTAATCTCACAATTTTAACCATAACTGTTTATTAATGTGTCCATTTTTTTTCATGATGGTTAAAGTAATTGACCAATTGTCAAATGCACCGTTAAAAAGTTTAACAATTTAAAGTATTTTTTTTAAGTGAACCGTTTGTAAACACGTCTTTGCCATCAGACTCCAGAGCCCTTTTTTGCAGAGTTATGTCAATGAGGCGGTCAATTTTCAATTGGCTAACACTTGTGGTTTGTGCAGTTTGAAATATGTTGTGGTCCATGCTATTCAGATCCTAGGGACGTCCCTACCCTACTGAAGTTGACATTTAAAATGGTTAAGGTAAGAGTAAGGTTAGGGTTAGGTTGAGGTTAGGGTTAAAGTTAGGTAAGGGGTTAAGATTATGGTTAAGGTTTAAGGTGAGGACATCCCAAGGTTACCGAATAGCACTGACCAATATGGTGAGTTATTGGGATCAGTGGAGTTCGGTGCCATTTAAGATGAGGGAGGAAGATCACTATTTTTATGAACATGGCCTTATTTCTATTACAGCATATTGGATGACTGTCATTCATTTTCCATCATCCAGCTCAATGTAGTGTCGATAGGTTTAGGCTCCTACATGATATTGACATTTTCCCTGTTCCCATCATGAGGTTGCTACAACCTAGCCTATGAATGAAAGTTTACAATGTAGTTGCACAGGTCGAGAGAATTTTGAATAGTCAACGTGACAGACAATGACACATTCAATACCACCTTGCACACTCTCAGCTGCATCTAGCTAATCTAGAGTGCAATCATTAGTCCAACAGTTGCAAATGAGAGTTTCTATTGGACAAATTCAGGTATGTTCATTCCCGTTTCGTTTGCTTTCGTTTAAGAAACTTTTTTAACAGAATCGGCGCAATGAATACACCCCTGATCCATGAGCCTCCTAAGTCAATGTACCCAGAGGAGGACAGAAGCTAGCTGTCCTCCGGCTACACCATGGCGCCACTCTACAGAGTGCTGCTGAGGCTACTGTAGACCTGCATTGCAAAACAGAGTGTTTTAATCAATTATTTGTTGACGTGAATATATTTAGTATAGTTTTTTATGTTTCACTATTTTTATTTTTATGAAATTCACTGAGGAGGATGGTCGACCTCTTCCTCTTCTGAGAAGCCTCCACTGGATGGGATGCTATTGTGAACTTTAACATTTGTAACAAGCATGGTAACAAGCATTCGTTGTAACATCTATGTAATTACGGTAAAGTACATACAGTATGTAATTTCACTATAATTAGGACCCCTTCAAATTAAGTGTTACCAAATTGCCTTTCCTTTTCAGCATCAGACCATCCTAACTCTCACTTGAAACATATTGTTTTGTGTTAATAGGCCAAATTACACACTCTGTAAACAACAAAAAATGACCCCAGATTCTCGCAAATTGTAGTCTATTTTTCAAAGTAGCTTTAGTTAAATAAACTGTATTTTTCTGAAGGGTAGATTTAGTGTAGCTTAACTTCTTCCAGTGTCAAGTAATTGGTAGTTTGGTAAACTATGATTTCAGAGTAGCTTCCCCAACACTGGTATTCACCAGCTACTGTAAATGACATGGGAGATGAATTCGCCTCCCATACAGTCAACAACCCTGTTGGTTTTGTTCATGAATGGAGAATGTGATTAAACTGGTTGACTGAGGGGTGGGTCCTTCACTCCTTTCGTTAATAATGGATTAGAGCAATTGTACTGACATATACACTTTTTCTCATGTTATGGCAAGCTATGCATTATACATTTTTTTTACTGCAGCAATAGAGACAAACAGCATGGGCTTAGCATGGGCATTTATCAAATCTTTCATTGTCTCCTTAGGGGTGTTGTAAAGAAGAAAGTTATGCTACTGTAACAGATTGGAATAGGGTTTCAGTACAGAAGATGATAGGGGTTAGTGTTGGACATTTGAGACTGAAAGAGTTAGAGATAAAGATAACAGGCAATGCTTTACGTCAGTCAGTAACAACCAGCAAACTGCCAACGCTGTACCTGCTATGATTCACTGCAAAATCAGAAGAGGTCCCCCCTCTCCAAAAATGCTGCTGAACTGTGTAACTGTGTTCACTTTGACCATTTGCAGTCTTCCCTCCCACATTTTCTGTTAGTAGCACCAACTTGGCATACTGTAGTATCTATCTATATTTGTTTTTTGTTCTTGATTGCTTGAACACAAGGATTTTTATTTGTTTTCTGGTTACTACATGATTCCATATGTGTTATTTCATAGTTTTGATGTCTTTTTACAATTTTGAAAATAGTAAAATAAAGAAAAACCCTGGAATGAGTAGGTGTGTCCAAACTTTTGACTTGTACTGTATATGGTAGTAGAGTAGTGGCCTGAGGGCACACACTTAATGGGTTGTGAAATCTGTTGTAAATGTATTGTAATGTTTTTAAAATTGTATAACTGCCTTCATTTCGCTCCATTACCGAAATCTCTGATGAGTATTATTTTTGACCTTTCAGGGACAGATAGTAACAAGACACTGCAATGACTATCCTTGTGTTTGCGTATCAGATCACCACTGATAAGCCCTGTAATATGCAAATTATTCTCCACAGACACCTGCAGTGGAACACACGCTCACAGTCTGCTCTGGCCTTTTCGTTAAGCGTATGTCGACAGATGATGGGTCGACAGATGACCGGTTTGACACAAAAAGAGTGTGTAAATAAAGTACAATATAGTCATATATGTTGGATGTAGCAATGTGATTTGATCAACCTAACAACAGGACCGCATGTTAAAATGTTGTCCCAATCACTGCAATGAAAAGGGAGCGTTTATGATGCATGTGTAGCGTTGCAGTCATAACCATTCTACGATCTGAATCCCATTTTGACAATTGTCAAAACAAGTGTATTGCTTACTTATTTAGTTGTCTTCATCCCGGGTGCAACATAAGGTCGCAACAATCTTCATCCACTGGAGTCTGTCTTTGGCCACAGCTTGTGCCCTGTGAGACCTCTTCTAGCCACTGTTCCACCACTGTTTGTCAACATGCTGTTTTTGGCCTGCCTTGATTATGCATCTTCAGAACGGAACATGCGTGTATAAAAAGTGTGTAGTTGTGTAAAATATGTGTTACTCTATGCCTTCATAAATGGACAGCACCTGTCTTGTCTTCTCAATCAAATATTATACCATCATATCCTCACCCTCCCTATCCAACCCACACATAATCAAAGCACAATAGCTGAAATCCAAATAATGTAAAATGTTACAACCCTCTGGGTTTGAGGAAGTTCCTCTGTCATAACACGTCTGTTTTCTGATCTTATACTGACTCACAGTGGCTTTCTGTCTTAGTATTTTGTGGCAAACCTCTTCAAAGCTAGGAGCGTTTGTCACAAATTAAGTGAGAAACTGTCACCAAAGTCAGCCCAGAATTAAAGTTCTTTCGAACATGACAGTACCTGTATGTTTGTTTCTCTGTCCTGGTCCACCCAGGCCGCAGGTAAGGTCAAGGATAGCAGGGTTCGGTACACAAATCTGGTTCTCGGTAGGTCCGGGTCTAAACGCCAACAGGTAAGTCCAAAACAGTCCAGCTCGTACACGGTAAAATCCAGCCAATGTAGAATGTCTCTCTCTCTATGGTTCATAGATCCTTCCCGCTCTCTCTCCCTCTTCCTGGTTTTTCTTGACCTTTTATCTGTGGGTCGGCTCCACCTTCTGAGGGTTCCCCTTGCTTCTGGGAATTGTAGTTTTGGCAGTCGGCCATTTTGTGATCTGTAGTTCTGATCGGGGTGGCCATTTTAGTGATCGGGCAGAGCCCGTTTATTAGTTCTGCCCTCACATATCTGCCATTTATCACTCGACCCCCTTCTTTGCCACACATCTCCCCCCCTAGATCCGACCCCCTAGGTCGGGCTACCGCAGCAAAATATGCGTGCATGCGGGATAACCCATCCACATTTCCCATTTCCTTTCCTGCTCTGTGTTTCAAGTCAAAGTGAAACGGTTGGAGACTCAAAAACCACCGCATCACCCGAGCGTTCTTCTCTTTAGCCCTATGCATCCAGGTGAGTGGTGCATGGTCACTGATGAGGGTGAAGTGGCGCCCCAGCAGGTAGTATTTCAGGCTTTCCAGAGCCCACTTTACTGCCAGCGCCTCTTTCTCAACAACTGAGTAGTTGGTTTCCCGTGGTTCCAGCTTCCTGCTTAAAAACAGGATGGGGTGTTCCACCCCTTCTACCTCTTGGGACAGCACTGCTCCCAAGCCGACCTCTGAAGCATCCGTCTGAACCACAAACTCTCTCTCAAAGTCTGGTACCACCAGCACTGGATTACAGCAGAGGGCCTCCTGTAATGTCCTAAATGCTTTGGTGGCCCTTTCATCCCACTTGACCATGTTTGGCCCTCTGGCTCTAGTCATGTCGGTGAGTGGGGCGGCCACTGTGGCATAACTTGGGATGAACTTCCGGTAGTACCCGGTCAGCCCTAGGAAGGCTCGAACCTGCTTCTTATTTACTGGTTTCGGCCATTCTCTAATTGCCTCCACCTTCTTACGTTGGGGTTTGATTAATCCTCTTCCCACGGTGTATCCCAGATACTCCGTTTCCTCTAACCCCACATAACACTTGGCAGGGTTCGCCGTGAGCCCTGCCTTTCTAAGGGCGTCTAACACCGCCTGTACCCGGGGTAAGTGGGATTCCCAATCTGGGCTGTAGATCCCCACGTCATCTAAATAAGCTGCGGCGTATGCTTGGTGCGGTTTTAGGACCTTGTCCATGAGCCGTTGAAAGGTGGCTGGGGCCCCGTGTAGGCCGAATGGCATGACGGTGTATTGAAACAAACCGTCAGGGGTTGCAAATGCTGTCTTTTCTTTGGCCCTGGGGGTCAGAGGAATTTGCCAGTACCCTTTTGTCAGGTCCAGGGTCGTAATGTACCGAGCTTTACCAATTTTCTCCAGTAGTTCGTCTACTCTGGGCATGGGGTAGGCATCAAACTTGGAGATTTCATTTACCTTCCGAAAGTCGTTACAGAACCGCAAAGACCCATCGGGCTTGGAGACCATCACAATTGGGCTAGACCACTCACTATGTGACTCTTCGATCACTCCAGCTGTCAACATTTTCTCCGTCTCTGCTCTAATCGCTGCCTGTCGAGCCTCGGGTACCCGATATGGCCTCATGCTCACTTTTCTCCCTGGTAGGGAAACGATATCATGAGCTGTAACCTCAGTTCGGCCGGGTACTTCTGAAAACACATCTCTGTTTTTCTGGATCAGGGTCTTTACTTCCTGTACTTGTGCTGGGGACAAAGTAGGTGAAATATTTACTTCAGCTGTCTCCTGAGTGTGTGTGGGGTACGTGACCATTAGTGTTTCTCTCTCTCTCCATGCTTTTAACAGGTTTATGTGATAGATCTGTTCCTGGGGCCGTCGACCTGGCTGTCGGATCCGATAATTAACTTCTCCTATTCTCTCCAGTACTTCATATGGTCCTTTCCATGTGGCTAGTAGTTTGCACTCTACCGTGGGGATCAGCACTAACACCTTATCTCCCGGTTGAAATTCCCTCAGGGTAGCCTGCCGGTTATAAGTGTGCCGCTGGTGCTCTTGTGCTTGTCTCATGTGCTCTCTGACGATGGGCATGACTGTGGCTATCCTGTTTTGCATTGCCGTGACGTGCTCTATGACACTAGTATACGGGGTGGATTGGTGTTCCCAGGTTTCCCGGGCAATGTCTAAGATTCCCCGGGGGTGCCTCCCATATACCAGCTCGAAGGGAGAAAACCCCAGCGAGGCTTGAGGAACCTCTCTAATGGCAAACATCAGATATGGCAACATGCAATCCCAGTTTTTCCCATCCTTGTCGATTACCTTCCTGAGCATTGACTTCAGGGTCCGGTTGAATCTCTCAACCAGCCCGTCCGTCTGTGGATGGTAAACTGATGTCCTCAACTGTTTCACCTGCCACAATTTACAAAGGTCTGCCATAAGGCGGGACATAAAGGGGGTCCCCTGGTCAGTAAGGATCTCCTTTGGGACCCCAACCCTGGTGAACAATAGCACTAGTTCCTTGGCGATATTTTTGGAAGCCATTGTCCGAAGGGGAATGGCTTCTGGGTAGCGAGTGGCATAATCTAGAATAACCAGAATGTATTGGTGCCCTCTGGCAGATTTGGGTAGTGGGCCCACTATGTCCATCGCTATCCTCTCAAATGGCGTTTCGATTATGGGGAGTGGCACTAACGGGCTTCTAAACGCTGGTCGGGGAGCTGTTACCTGGCACTCCGGGCACTCTCCACAATGCCGAGCCACTTCAGCCTGAATTCCTGGCCAGTAAAACCTCCTTACAATCCGGTCTCGGGTTTTATCGATACCAAGGTGTCCACCCAGAATGTGCCCATGAGCTAGATCCAGTACTGTCTTTCTGTACCGGGTGGGGACCAACAACTGTTCCACCACATCAACCCCTATTTTTGAGACTCTGTACACCAAACCATTTTTCATGATGAAGTGGGGAAAACTATTAGGCATCATCGTATCATTTATGGGAGTACCATCTATGACCTGCACGTCTGCTCTGGCTTGCTGCAGGGTTGGATCCTGGTGTTGGGCCGTCCCGAAATTAGTCATGGACCCTGCCAGGTCTGCTGGTTCTAGATAGTCGTCTTCTGGATTCAGATCGACCCCAGCCCCACTAGTACTGGGCTGTTCATTATCAACGAGGTTTGCCACTTCATCCTCATCCTCCCCTACTAGTACCTGTGGGCTTGGCCCCTGGGAGACCTCTTTTCTTGGCCTTGGTTGAAGGCCCCATGCTTCTTCCTGCTTGGTCAGGGTTGTTGGTTTCTCAAATATGCCGTTCTTTTGACCTAACTTCGCAAAGTTAGGAAAGTCTCTACCCAATATTACATCATATGGCATCTTTGGGACCACGCCGACCTCATAATCCAGCAGACCGTCCTCTGTTTGTATGCTCACTAATGCTGTGGGGTACAGACGGGTATCCCCATGAATGCACGTAACACTGATATCCTGACTTGTATCCAGTTTATGCGTCGGCACTAGGTTTGCAACGACCAGGGTTAGCATACTGCCGGAATCCAGTAGTGCTTCAACCTCCTTCCCTTCAACCTTCACCCTGCACATATGTTTGTTTCTTGATCTTTCAAGTACAGTGGTTACCACGGGACATGCATACCATATCTCATCTTCTTTTTCACCGAGGTTACATTGCATTGGCTCTTCTTTAATAGGGCAGTAGGCTGCAATATGTCCCGGTCGATTACAATTGTAACAGATAATAGGGTTCCGGGGGGGAGACCTCCTCGACCCCCAGTCCCGGTTTCCGGTTTTTCCCTTAGTGTCTCGGCCCGATTCTGATTCTTTCCTCATGGCCCCACGCTGCTCTCCTCCCCCTCCCCCTGTTGGCACAGTCTTAACCTGTCCGCTGGTTCGCCCAGGCCTGGGGAATGGGAATCTTTCCTCCTGCGCCTGCTCAGCTGTTCCTGCCGTACAATACCGTTCAACCAGGCCCACGAGATGGTCGGCGGAAAGTACCTCGTTCTGGCCAACCCATCGTCGCACTTCTTGGGGTAGACCTCGCTGAAACTGGTTGAGTACGATGGTCTCGACGACCTCGGCGGACGAACGGGTCT
Source organism: Salmo trutta (assembly GCF_901001165.1). Taxonomy (NCBI): domain Eukaryota; kingdom Metazoa; phylum Chordata; class Actinopteri; order Salmoniformes; family Salmonidae; genus Salmo; species Salmo trutta. The sequence continues at coordinate 37,324,283 of NC_042984.1, forward strand.
CCGGTCGCAACCATTTCCGTGCCAGGTGAATCAAGTCGAACATCTGTGTTCGGGGGGTTTGTCCCGGTCTGTAGGACCACTGGTGGAAGCGGTGTGCCCTCACGGTATCGGTCACTCCCAGTCTAGTCAGAATCTCTCCCTTGAGTTTATCGTAATCCTGTGCATCCTTCAACTCCAGGTCAAAATATGCTTTTTGAGCATCCCCTGCCAGGTATGGTGCCAGAAGCCCTGCCCATTCTTCTTTCGGCCACTTCTCCCTCTCTGCCGTCCTTTCGAAGGTGGTAAGATATGCTTCCACATCATCCTGCGCTGTCATTTTTTGAAGAAAATGATTGGCCCACCTTTGGGTATTTGCAGCTGGTAACTGAGTCCCAATTTGGTCCGCTAGCCCCTTTAGGCCTTCTCTTAACTCCCGGGTGTTTCTCTCTTGCTCTTCTCTGAGCAGCTGGTTGGTGTGGTGCTGGACCTGTAACGTGTCCTGATACATTCGCATTGCATCCTGATGAGCTATTTGTTGAGCTCTAGTTGCCTCTTGTTGGGCGGCCACCGCTTGTAACAGGGCCTGTATGGCTCCCTCCATACTCATTTTCCTGAAAAAACTGTCCTAACCAAACAAAGCCACAAAAAAAACAAAAAAACAAAAAAAAAACCTGACTCCCCTTTGGAGTGCTAACTAAACTTTTTTTTGTGTTTTTTTTTTTTTCTACCTAACCAGCGGTATGGTTAATCCAGTGCCCACATTCTCCACCACGTGTGGCAAACCTCTTCAAAGCTAGGAGCGTTTGTCACAAATTAAGTGAGAAACTGTCACCAAAGTCAGCCCAGAATTAAAGTTCTTTCGAACATGACAGTACCTGTATGTTTGTTTCTCTGTCCTGGTCCACCCAGGCCGCAGGTAAGGTCAAGGATAGCAGGGTTCGGTACACAAATCTGGTTCTCGGTAGGTCCGGGTCTAAACGCCAACAGGTAAGTCCAAAACAGTCCAGCTCGAACACGGTAAAATCCAGCCAATGTAGAATGTCTCTCTCTCTATGGTTCATAGATCCTTCCCGCTCTCTCTCCCTCTTCCTGGTTTTTCTTGACCTTTTATCTGTGGGTCGGCTCCACCTTCTGAGGGTTCCCCTTGCTTCTGGGAATTGTAGTTTTGGCAGTCGGCCATTTTGTGATCTGTAGTTCTGATCGGGGTGGCCATTTTAGTGATCGGGCAGAGCCCGTTTATTAGTTCTGCCCTCACATATCTGCCATTTATCACTCGACCCCCTTCTTTGCCACAATTTGTTTAACAGATTGATGCTTCCTGTGTGATTGCAATGGGTATAGGTGGAGAAAGGTGTTGAAATTACTCCTGGGAAAGTATCAGACATATGCACTGTATTGGCTCGCATTGTAATGGATGCGTGCTGGTGGCAGGGAAGTCAGGCGCAGGAGAACGAACTTGGTATAAACGGAGTCGTTTAATAAGTGCTCACAAACTACAAAAACCAACATATACAAAAATAACGAAAGTGGGTATAAAACCCATCGCACACCAGAACATAATTAGCACCAATACATACATTTACATCATTTAGCAGACGCTCTTATCCAGAGCGACTTACAGTAGTGAATGCATACATTTCATACAATTTCATACATTTTTTCTTTTTTTCTGTGCTGGCCCCCCGTGGGAATCGAACCCACAACCCTGGTGTTACAAACACCATGCTCTACCAACTGAGCTACAGGGAAGGCCCACATACAACGAACAATCACCGACAAGGACATGAGGGGAAACAGAGGGTTAAATACACAACATGTGATGGGATTGGAACCAGGTGTAATGGAAGACAAGACAAAACCAACGGAAAATGAAAAATGGATCAGTGATGGCTAGAAGGTCGGTGACGTCGACCGCCGAACACCACCCGAACAAGGAGAGGGACCAACTTCGGTGGAAGTCGTGACAGTACACCCCCCCCCCCCCCCCCCGACCTCGGGGACAACCCGGAGGGTGAGGCGCAGGGCGATCCGGATGGAGACGGTGGTACTCTCGCAGCAGGGAAGGATCCAACACGTCCTCCACCGGAACCCAGCATCTCTCCTCTGGACCATAACCCTCCCAGTCCACGAGGTACTGAAGGCCCCTCGCCCGACGTCTCGAATTCAGTGTGGAACGAACGGAGTACGCCGGGGCCCCCTCGATGTCCAGAGGGGGTGGAGGAACCTCCTCTCTCCACCTGCCCGTTACTCTCGGGGTGAAAACCTGAGGCAAGGCTGACCGAGACCCCCAGACATTCCATGAACGCCCTCCAGACCCTCGACATGAACTGGTGACCCCGATCAGACACTATAACCTCAGGCACCCCGTTGCCGGAAGACGGGTGTAAAAAGAGCCTCCGCAGTCTATAGGGCCGTAGGGAGACCGGGCAAAGGGAGGAAACGACAGGACTTAGAAAAACGATCCACAACGACCAGGACCCTGTGAAGGAGGAAGATCAGTCAGGAAATGCACTGACAGGTGCGACCACGGCCGTTGTGGAACGGGTAAGGGTTGTAACTTACCTCTGGGCAGGTGTCTAGGAGCCTTGCACTGGGCGCACACCGAGCAGGAGGAAACATAAACCCTCACCTCCTTAGCTAAAGTGGGCCACCAGTACTTCCCACTAAGACAGCACACCGTACGACCGATACCAGGATGACCAGAGGAGGGTGACCTATGGGACCAATAGATCAGCCGGTCGTGGACAGCAGACGGAACATACAGACGCCCAGCCGGACACTGAAGGGGAGCGGGCTCTGTACGCAACGCCTGCTCAATGTCCGCGTCCAGCTCCCACACTACCGGTGCCACCAGGCAAGAGGCCGGGAGTATGGGAGTGGGTTCCATGGGATCCATGTCATACATCCGGGACAGTGCATCTGCCTTCGTGTTCTGGGAACCTGATCTGTAGGATAGGGTGAAAACAAAATGTGTAAAAAACATGGCCCACCTTGCCTGGCGAGGATTCAGTCTCCTCGCCGCCCGGTTGTACTCCAGATTGCGGTGGCCAGTCCAGATGAGAAAAGGGTGTTTAGCCCCCTCAAGCCAATGTCTCCGCGCCTTCAAAGCCTTGACAACAGCCAACAACTACCGGTCCCCCACGTCATAGTTTCGCTCCGCCGGGCTGAGCTTCTTCGAAAAGAAGGCACAGGGGCGGCGCTTTGGTGGCGTACCCGAGCGCTGAGAGAGCACGGCTCCTATCCCAGCCTCAGACGCGTCCACCTCCACTATGAACGCCAAAGAGGGATCCGGATGAGCCAGCACAGGAGCCGAGGTAAACAGAGCCCTCAGCTGGCCAAAAGCCCTGTCCGCCTCACCTGACCACTGCAAACGCACCGGTCCCCCCTTCAGCAGTGAGGTAATGGGAGCCGCTACCTGACCAAAGCCCCGGATAAACCTCCGGTAGTTGTTGGCAAACTCTTGAAACCGCTGCACTTCCTTTACCGTGGTGGGAGTCGGCCAATTACACATGGCTGAAATGCGGTCACTCTCCATCTCCACAACTGAAGTGGAAATGCGGTACCCTAGGAAGGAGACGGACTGTTGGAAAACCAGACATTTCTCAGCCTTGACATACAGGTCATGCTCCAACAGTCGACCAAGCACCCTGTGCACCAGGGACACATGCTCGGCACGTGTAGCAGAGTATATCAGAATGTCATCGATATACACCACTACACCCTGCCCGTACAGGTCCTGGAAAATCTTGTCTACAAAGGCCTGGAAGACTGATGGAGCATTCATCAACCTGTACGGCATGACGAGGTACTCACAGTGCCCTGAGGTGGTACTAAATGCCATCTTCCGCTCGTCCCCCTCCCGGATACGCACCAGGTTGTAAGCGCTCCTGAGATCCAATTTACAGTAGCTGTACCTCACAGTGATTTGGTTGATACCTCGATAGTCAATGCACGGGCGCAGACCTCCATCCTTCTTCTTCACAAAAAAGAAACTCGAGGAGGCAGGTGAAGTGGAGGGCCGAATGTACCCCTGCTCCAGAGATTCGGAGACATATGTTTCCATAGCCTCCGTCTACGCCTGTGAGAGGGGATACACGTGACTCCTGGGAAGTGCAGCGTCTACCAGGAGATCTATCGCACAATCGCCCCGTCGATGAGGTGGTAATTGAGTCGCCTTCTTTTTGGAGAAGGCGAGAGCCAAATCGGCATATTCAGGGGGAATGCGCACGGTGGTGACCTGGTCTGGACTCTCCACCATAGTAGCACCAACGGAAACCCCTAAACACCTACCTGAGCACTCTCGCGACCACCCCGTGAGAGCCCTCTGTGGCCAAGAAACAGTGGGGTTATGACAAGTTAACCAGGGTAGGCCCAGCACCACGGGAAACGCAGGAGAGTCAATAAGGAAGAGACTAACCCGGCACTGACTGGCAGTGTGACCTCTGCGGCCACAGATGGTGCACGAGCGGGAACCCCCTCCAATCTCCCTGCGCACCGCCCCTCCCAGCTCCATGGGTATCGGAGAGGGGGTGCGGGAGGATGGAACCACCAGATCCCGCTCTGAACGTCCGCGAGTAGCCAGCAGGTTGTCCAGCCGGATGGACAGGTCCACCAGCTGGTCAAATGTGAGGGTGGTGTTTCTGCAGGCCAGCTCCCGACGGACGTCCTCGCGCAGGTACTGGTCGATCAGGGCCCTTTTGTTCCATCCCGCGCCGGCAGCCAGGGTCCTAAACTCCAGGGCGCTCCTCGTCTCCTGCCTCAAATGGTAGAGGCGCTCACCCGCCACTCTACCCTCGGGCGGATGGTCAAAGACTGCCCGGAAACGGGTGAACTCCTCAAAATGGTCCAACGCCGCATCTCCCTCTCTCCACACGGCGTTGGCCCACTCCAGGGCTCTCCCGGTGAGGCACGAGACGAGGGCGGACATCCTCTCACGGCCCGATGGACCAGGTGGACGGTGGCCAGATAGAGGTATAATTGTAATAAGAACCCCTGGCAGTTCGCAGCCCTCCTGTCGTACTCCTGGGGCAAGGAGAGACGGATCCCACTGGGTTCAGGCTGGAAAGGGGCGCTCAGGAGAGACCCCGGTTGTGCTGGTGGAGGCGCTGGAAGAACTCCAGTGTCTCTCCCAGCGGTCCATTGTCTGAACAACGCGATCCATGGCGGTGCCAAGATGCTGAAGCATAACCGCATGCTCCTGGACGGGCTCCTCCACCTCAATGGCCGGGGCACCTTCTCCTGCTGACTCCATAGTTGCAGTCGGTGATTCTGTAATGGGTGCGTGCTGGTGGCAGGGAAGTCAGGCGCAGGAGAACGAACTTGGTATAAACGGAGTCGTTTAATAAGTGCTCACAAACTCCAAAAACCAACATATACAAAAATAATGAAAGTGGGTACAAAACCCGTCGCACACCAGAACATAATTAGCACCAAGACATACAACAAACAATCACCGACAAGGACATGAGGGGAAACAGAGGGTTAAATACACAACATGTAATTGATGGGATTGGAACGAGGTGTTATGGAAGATAAGACAAAACCAATGGAAAATGAAAAATGGATCAGTGATGGCTAGAAGGTTGGTGACGTCGACCGCCGAACACCGCCCGAACAAGGAGAGGGACCGACTTCGGTGGAAGTCGTGACACACATGGCTTTCATCAGAATACATTTGCAACGGTCAACAAAGATACTCCAAACTTTTAGAATTGTTATAATTTATCCAATATCGACTGAATTACAGCACAGAAAACATTTGACTGATATTGACAAATAATTAAGAAAGATCTAGGTATTCAATTTCTTGTCAAATGTATCTTCTTAGAATGCACTCATATACCACTGAACAAAAATATAAATGCAACATGCAACAATTTCAAAGATTTTACTGAGTTACAGTTCATATAAGGAAATCAGTCAATTTAAATAAATTCATTAGGCCATCATTTATGGATTTCACATGACTCGGAATACAGATGTGCATCTGTTGGTAGGGGCGTGAATCAGAAAACAATTCAGCATCTGATGTGACCGCCATTTGCCTCATGCAGCGTGACACATTTCCTTTGCATAGTGTTGATCAGGCTGTTGATTGTAGCCTGGGAATTTGGTTCCACTCCTCTTCAATGGATGTGCAAACATGCTCAATGTGTGACAAATGAGTATGCAGGCCAGCTCCTACGAATTACTGTGTGTACATATCCTTGCGACATGGGGCAGTGCATTATCATGTTGAAACATGAGGTGTGAATGACGGATGAATGGTACGACAATGGGCCTCAGGATCTCGTTATGTTATCATTCTGTGTATCTCTGTGCATATTGCCATCGATAAAATGCAATTATGTTCGTGGTCCGTAGCTTATACCTGCCCATACCATAACCTCACCGCCTCCATGGGACACTCTGATCACATCAGCAAACTGCACAAGCTGTCTGCCATCTGCCCGGTACAGTTGAAACCGGGATTCACACTTCTCCAGCGTGCCAGTGGCCATCAAAGGTCAGCCTTTGCCCACTGAAGTTGGTTACAACGCTGAACTGCAGTCAGGTCAAGACCCTGGTGAGGACAATGAGCACACAGATGAGTTTCTCTGAGACGGTTTCTGACATTTTCTTCATAAATTCTTCAGTTGTGCAAACCCACAGTTTTATCAGCTGTCCGGGTGACTGGTCTCAGACAATCCCGTAGGTGAAGAACCCGAATGTGGAGGTCCTGGGCTGGCGTGGTTAGACGTGGTCTGTGGTTATGAGGCCGGTTGGATGTACTGCCAAATTCTTTAAAATGGCATTGGTAGAGAACATTAAATTCTCTGGCAACAGCTCTGTTGGACATTCCTGCAGTCAACATGCAAATTGCATGCTCCCTCAAAACTTGAGACATCTGTGGCATTGTGTTGTGTTTAGAGTGGCCTTTTAATGTCCCCAGCACAAGGTGCTCCTGTGTAATGATCATGCTGTTTAATCAGCTTCTTGATATGCCACACCTGTCAGGTGGATGGATTATCTTTGCCAAGGAGAAATGCTCACTAACAGGGATGTTAACAAATATGTGCAAACATTTTTAGAGAAATAAACGTTTTGTGCATATGTACAATTTCTGGGATCTTTAATTTCAGCTCATGAAACATGCAACCAATACTTAACATGTTGCGTTTGTGTTTTTGTTCAGTGTGTTACAGTATTGTAAGATTTTATTTTCTATCACCACACAGTCACAACAAACACCCTGGCAGACAGGTGGAATCTTTCTCAAGTCAACCAATATCCTTTTAATGTGTGTGGACCTTGCAGTAAAAAGCAGCAGACAGTCATTACGCAATGCATTGTGCATGTTCACTGGTGTTGTGGCGGATGAATCAGAATTATTTGGGTAACATAGATCATTAAGATGTTTTATTTGTATAATATGCTTATGTGAGATACTTGTCATTATGATGGCGTGCCCTTTGGACTCTGGTGTCTCAGTTGTACTTTTCCCTTAGCTAGGGCTCAGTCACTTGGGGCCCAGAGAGAGGAGAAGTCAGAATGAAACATTGTCTTCATATGTGAATGTGTCTTTACCTATTCTTAAACCATGTGAAGAGATGGCGTGATTAATGGAGAACCAATTATTTGTCTCCACAATGTCTGTGCGCAAGTCACTCCCCTCAGTGAACTTGTCCAGGAGTGGGATCAAGAGGGGGTTTACTTGAGATGGGAGTATCTAGAGTTGACAATTGATATATGTGTCACAGGCATCAATGAAAGGTGACCAAAATGCAGCGGGTATAGTGCTCCTCTTCTTTTATTATTAATAAAGTGAACACTTAAACGCAAACAACAAATCGACAATCAACAGTTCTGCAAGGTACACAGACTATACAGAAAGCAACCACCCACAAACCCAAAGGAAAAAAGGGCTGCCTAAGTATGGCTTCTAATCAGAGACAACGAAAGACACCTGCCTCTGATTGGAAACCATACTCGGCCACACATAGAAAACGAACATAGAAAATGAAAACTAGAACAAATCCCCTCTAAATAAACCAACCCCAAAACACACAAAAACAACACCCCCTGCCACGCCCTGACCATACTACAATGACAAATGACCCCTTTACTGGTCAGGATGTGACAATATGCCATTGGATGAGATGGTGTTTTTGTACTATGAAGTACCAGGAACGAGATTAGAACCTCGTCATTAGGGACCAAACTGAACAATAATATATAGCGAATGTTATATGACTAAGAGATACTTCTTTCTAAAGTATAAGGTCCCTTTGTGAACAGTTCCTAAGATCTGTTGTTCGTCATGTACGTTGAGAGGGGTGGATCTTGGGTATAAAAGATCTTTGTACTTTGTGTAATCACTTTTTCAATGGTTCATTAGAGATAGCGCATCATTGAAGGTCAAGTGCTTTTGCAAAAGCATCTTAATTATTAAAGATGTAGTTTTAAGTATAACTCTGACTGGTGTGTGAAGTTTGTAACTCTCCTCATTTGGTTATGCAGAAATTAGCCACCACATTGTCTTACAGGAAAAACTTACATCACTGGGGCTGAGCTCCCTGCCATCAAGGACCTCTATACCAGGCAGTGTGAGAGGGAAACCCCGACAATTGTCAAAGACTCCAGCCACCCAAGCCATTGTTCTCTCTGCTACTGCAAGGAAAGTGATACACTCTTCGAAAAAAGGGTTAGAAAGGAGTTCTTTGCGGAGAGATAGGGTTCTACCAAAAACTGTTTCGATCAGAATAACCATTTTTCATCTTTGGGAGGCAAGAAGGATTCTTTGAAAGGCAAGAATGGTTCTATAAAGAACCATATATTGCAGGGAGATTGCAGGGAGATGTTGATTTACTGTTATATCTGTTGTTTTTGCATTGATTGGTTGATTAATTTTATGCTACACAAAGATAAATAACATACTGATTTCTGAACTAATCCAAGTAATTGGATTTACTGCACCCATTACTGAGATGGTTATTCCAGTTTAGATGATTGAGATAGTCTCAGTATTCAATCTTCCCTACCCTGGCAATCATTCTGAATGCAGGTTGCGGGGGATTAACAATTCCCCTTGTTAGATATTCTAACTCAGTCTGAATTCCAAAATGAATTACACATTACTTTGCAGGCCAGCATAATGTCACTTGCAGACCTGATGTCGCCTGTAAACCAGGAGATTCCTAACACCCTGTGTTAGGGTATAACAAGACCCTGAAAGAAAGGCCTTAGTATATGTCATGTATTGTCATAAATCATTACATTTTAAATATTAATAAGGCTGGTGGAACTGTGCATAGAGGGTTCTAGGACAAACCCTCCAAAGATAAAAGGGTTCTCGGTAGAACCCTTCATACACGGTTCTAGGAAGATCCTTCTAAAGATAAAAGGGTTCTCGGTAGAGCCCTTCATAGACGGTTCTAGGGAGGACCTATGGATGATAAAATTGTTCTTGGTAGAACCCTTCATGAAGGGTTTTAGGCAGAACCATATACAGGGGGTTATTTGAAGAACCCTACATAGAGGGTTTTAGATAGAACCCCCTGCAAAGTCTTCTACCCAGCACCAAAAAGGGGTTCTGCTATAAGGACAAACTGAAGAACCCTGTATGGTTTTACTTAGCATCTTTTTTTCTAAGAGTGTACCAGTCCACCAAGTCTGGAACCAATAGGACCCTGAACAGTTTTTACCCCCATAGCTACCTCAACTTTGTACCCCTGCACATCGACTCGCTACTGGTACTCCCTGTATATAGCCATGTTATTACTGTGTGTGTCACTAGAGGCTCATTGTAATGTCTGGACTGGAATTAATGGAATGGTATTGGAATGGAATGGAACACATCAAACATATGTAAATGAAATGGAACACATCAAACATATGTAAGCCACATATGTAAGCCACGTTTGACTCCGTTCCATTTAAGCAATTACAATGACCCCGTGAAATAGGACAATTATATGCACCCACCAAATTCTTATTACACACATCTTTCTGCCTAAAACCAGGTTTCAGCTTGCACCCACCTACAGCAGGGTTTTTGAATTGCTCAGCTATGTATGACATCACCCATTTCAGCCTGCGCATGCCCTCCCACCCATAAATACTGTAGCCAAAGCCAGGACACGTCTCTTCAGCTGTGTTTTCACCTCAGGTGGACTGTGTCTGTACTGTATTTAGGGACAGGCCTACACTCTGTGGCATTGGAGTACCATATCAGCTCACACATCTGGATACAATATGGGGACTAGAAGTACCTGCCTGCTCATGACACTGGTAAGGTTTGATGTTTGAAATCAATCATCTGCTGAATAGAGGGTCAATGGATTGATGGGCAGACAGGCTTATCATGCTCAACCATTTACTTGGATACAGTTTGGGTTGGGACTTTCTGTGTTCATTCAGGCTAGGATTTGAATAGCATATTTAAATCAAATGTATCATACTGATTAAGCAACCTGAGTTTAAGCATTTCTTGTTGAAGATATAGTGCTTTAGATCTTTGGGTCTGGAAGGTGGGCAAAATCTGGAATTGTGATTTTGTTTTAGCGGTGTTTAGTAACCAATATACAGTCTTACATTCATCTACTCCTTCTCTGGTTCAGGCTGTTGAAGAGCTCCAGACTGCTTTTCAGTCACCACAGGCCTCCGATTATGGTCTCAAACTGGTCTTGAATGTACAAAAAAACTAAATTCATGACCTTTACCACATCTGGTGGCTCATCCATTGAAAAAGTGTAATTCTACAAATACCTACTGTCACATCCTGACCATAGTAAGATGTTATTTTCTATGGTAGAGTAGGTCAGGGCGTGACAGGGGATGTTTTCTATGTTTTCTATTTCTATGTTCAGGTTCTAGTTTTGTATTTCTATGTTGGGGTTGTTTGGGATGATCTCCAATTAGAGGCAGCTGGTTCTCATTGTCTCCAATTGGAGATCATACTTAAGTAGGTTTTTTTTCCCACCTGGGTTTGTGGGAGATAGTTTTGAGTATGTGTATGTCAACTCTGCGTCACGGTTTGTTGTTTTTGTTATTCAGTTTATTTCTATGTATTGCATAGTTTCACAGTGTAAATAAAATGTGGAACAACACACACGCTGCACTTTGGTCCGCTCCTCCTTTCGACAACCGCGACACCTACAATTGAAGTCAGAAGTTTACATACACCTTAGCCAAATATATTTAACTTCTTACATGTAGGGGTTCCGCTAGCGGAGCGCCTCGCCAATATCCAATGGAAGAACGTGGCGCGAAATACAAATACCTAAAAAATGCAATAATTTCAATTTTTCAAACATATGACTATTTTACACCATTTTAAAGACAAGACTCTCGTTAATCTAACCACATTGTCCGATTTCAAAAAGGTTTTACAGCGAAAGCAAAACATTAGATTATGTTAGGAGAGTACATAGCCAAAAACAATCACACAGCCATTTTCCAAGCAAGCATATATGTCACAAAAACCCAAAACACAGCTAAATGAAGCACTAACCTTTGATGATCTTCATCAGATGACACTCCTAGGACATTATGTTATACAATACATGCATGTTTTGTTCAATCAAGTTCATATTTATATCCAAAAACAGCTTTTTACATTAGCATGTGATGTTCATAACATGCATTCTCACCCAAAACTTCCAGTGAATTTACTAAATTACTCATCATAAACGTTGACAAAATACAGAACTCCTTTATGCAATCGCTATGTCCGATTTTAAAAAAGCTTTTCGGCGAAAGCACATTTTGCAATATTCTGAGTACATAGCTCAGCCATCAGCCAGAAAGTTGTCTACGAGCAGGTTTAAGCTCTCTACTGTTAGAAAGCCGGATCAACTAAGAATACCTAAGAGTGAATTAAACTATTTTGAAAACGCAATTAATGGAATTAATACAGACGTGGAAGCTGATAGTGAGGTTTTTCTATCCACAATCCAGACTACAATAAATGGTTTCCTAAAGAAAATCAAATCCAAACTTGGCCAAAAGAGCACTCTTCCTTGGAAATTTGGAAATTGATGAAAGAACGAGATTATGCTCTAAAAACAGCCCTAAAATTCAAATTAGAGCATGACAGACGTAGGTTTACCATGTTGAGAAATAAGGTGACGAAAGAAATCAGACAGGCCAAGGCAAACTTTTTTATTAACATAATTGGTGAGGCAAAGGGAAATTCTAAATTGATCTGGGAGAATCTAAAAAAGTTAACAGGGAAAGACCATAGTAATAATGCAAAAAGACTAGAAATCATGGTGAATAACAATCTAACACAGGATGCAGTCGAAATAGCAATAGCCTTCAATTCCTACTTTATTGACTCTGTCAGGGTACTGACACAGAACCCCTCCACTGGTTTCTTGGGCTCAGTGCTAGTGAATGACGCTCAACTTGTCTTCATCATAAGGGAGGTTTCTGAGTCAAAGGTGAACAAGGTGATTAGCTCACTAAAGAACTCTAAATCCAAAGATGTGTTTGGGCGGGACTCTACCTTTCTTAAAAACTACAAAGAGTCACTCATTGGCCCCATTACTAAGGTCACCAACACATCTATTGGTCTGGGGGTGTTTCCAAGGGTATGGAAGTCAGCCATAATAACGGCCATCTTTAAATCGGGCGACCCTGCTGACGTGAGTAACTACAGACCCATTAGTATACTACCTGTAGTGTCGAAGGTTGTTGAAAAGTGTGTAGCAGAACAACTGATTTCCCACCTCAACAACAGCCCCTTCACATTACACTCCATGCAGTTTGGCTTCAGAGCGAAACACTCCACAGAAACGGCAAACTGCTTTCTTCTGGAAAATGTGAAGTCCAAGATGGACAAAGGGGGCATTGTTGGGGCTGTGTTTCTGGACCTAAGGAAGGCTTTCGATACTGTTAACCATGAGATTCTCATCACAAAATTGTCCAAGTTCAACTTTTCCCCTATGCCTTGAGATGGATGAAATCATACCTTGAAGGCAGAACTCAGTGTGTCAGAGTGAGCAATGAGCTGTCGCCCACTCTTAGCTATGATGTGGACGTGCCCCAAGGGGCAATACTGGGGCCCGTCCTGTTCAACCTGTACATTAACCTCTCTAGGGCAGGTGGCACCAAATCGTCCCACCTACGTAACAGCCAGTTGAATCCTGTGGCGCGATTTTCAAATACCTTAGAAATGCTATTACTTCAATTTCTCAAACATATGACTATTTTACAGCTATTTAAAGACAAGACTCTCGTTAATCTAACCACACTGTCCGATTTCAAAAAGGCTTTACAACGAAAGCAAAACATTAGATTATGTCAGCAGAGTACCCAGCCAGAAATAATCAGACACCCATTTTTCAAGCTAGCATATAATGTCACAAAGACCCAGAAGACAGCTAAATGCAGCACTAACCTTTGATGATCTTCATCAGATGACACACCTAGGACATTATGTTATACAATACATGCATGTTTTGTTCAATCAAGTTCATATTTATATAAAAAACCAGCTTTTTACATTAGCATGTGACGTTCAGAACTAGCATACCCCCTGCAAACTTCCGGCGAATTTACTAACAATTTACTAAATTACTCACGATAAACGTTCACAAAAAGCATAACAATTATTTTAAGAATAATAGATACAGAACTCCTCTATGCACTCGATATGTCCGATTTTAAAATAGCTTTTTGGTGAAAGCACATTTTGCAATATTGTAAGTAGATAGCCCGGCATCACAGGGCTAGCTATTTAGACACCCAGCAAGTTTAGCCTTCACCAAACTCCGATTTACTATTAGAAAAGTTTGATTACCTTACCTGTTCTTCGTCAGAATGCACTCCCAGGACTTCTACTTCAATAACAAATGTTGGTTTGGTCCCAAATAATCCATAGTTATGTTCCAACAGCGGCGTTTTGTTTGTGCGTTCAAGACACTATCCCAATGGTAAATAAGGGTCACGCGCACGGCGCATTTCGTGACAAAAGATTTCTAAATATTTCATTACCGTACTTCGAAGCATGTCAACCGCTGTTTAAAATCAATTTTTATGCCATTTTTCTCGTAAAAAAGCGATAATATTCCGACCGGGAATCTGCAATTAGGTAAACTGACGAAAGAAAATATATCACTGGGTCGACTCGGGCACGCGCCTAAGTCCTTTGTCCTCTGATCGGCCACTTGGCAAAGGCGATAATGTGTTTCAGCCAGAGGCTACCTCGATATCGTTCAGCTTTTTCCCGGGCTCTGAGAGCCTATGGGAGCCGTAGGAAGTGTCACGTTACAGCTAAGATCCTGACTCTTCAATAAACAGAGACAAGAAGAACGACACCTTGTCAGACAGGCCACTTCCTGCTTGAAATCTTCTCAGGTTTTTGCCTGCCATATGAGTTCTGTTATACTCACAGACACCATTAAAACAGTTTTAGAAACTTTAGGGTGTTTTCTATCCAAAGCCAATAATTATATGCATATTCTAGTTACTGGGCAGGAGTAGTAACCAGATTAAATCGGGTACGTTTTTTATCCGGCCGTGTAAATACTGCCCCCTAGCCCTAACAGGCTAATGATCTGCCTTCTGTCTGCACTGGGTCTGAAGTTCAAATGTATGCAGATGATACAGTGATATATGTGCATGCAAAGAGCAAACAACAAGCTGCACAAGAACTCACTACTGTAATGGTCCAGGTTACAAAGTGGCTCAGTGACTCTTGTTTGCATCTCAATGTGAAAAAAACTGTTTGCATGTTCTTCACAAAGAGGGCAACAGATGCTACTGAGCCAGATGTCTATGTGTCAGGGGAGAAGCTCCAGGTGGTATCTGATTTTAAGTACCTTGGCATCATACTTGATTCCAACCTCTCTTTTAAAACCTGTTGGGGCTAGGGGGCAGTATTGAGAATTTAGAAAAAAATATGTGCCCATTTTTAACTGCCTCCTACACCAACTCAGAAGCTAGAATATGCATATTATTGTTCAGGTTTGGATAGAAAACACTCTGAAACTTTTTTCTAATTTTCTAAAACTGTTTGAATGGTGTCTGTAAGTATAACAGAACTCATATGGCAGTCAAAACCCTGAGACAAATTCTGACAGGAAGTGGATACCTGATGTGTTGAATTACCTTTAAGCCTATGCCATTGAAACACACAGGGGCTTATTAATCGTTGAGCACTTCCTATGGCTTCCACTAGATGTCACCAGTCTTTACAAAGTGTTTTTAGTCTTATACTGTGAGATCTGACCGAACAAGAGCCTTGAAACGGTGGTGGCCGACAAGACTCTGGCGCGCGAGTTCATGTTGGGTACTCTCGTTCCAATACGTTTTAAAAGAGAATGCAATCGTCCGCCTTGAATATTATTCATGTTCTGGTTAAAAAAGGCACTAATGATTTATGCTATACAACGTTTGATATGTTTGAACGAACGTAAATATTTTTTTGTTCGAAAAAGCTCATAATTTATGTCCAAAACGCTCCGTGTTGTTAGCACATGATCTATGCCCGCCAGACTTGTCTTCATAAACGAGGGTTTATGAAGACAAGTCCGGCGGGCATAGATCATGTGCTAACAACACGGAGCTTTTTGGACATAAATTATGAGCTTTTTCGAACAAAACTACATTTGTTATGGACCTGGGATTCCTGGAAGTGACATCTGATGAAGAGAATCAAAGGTAATGGATTATTTACATAGTATTTTCGATTTTAGATCTCTCCAACATGGCGGTTAGTCTGTATCGCAAAGCGTATTTTTCTGGGCGCAGTGCTCAGATTATTGCAAAGTGTGATTTCCCAGTAAGGTTATTTTTAAATCTGGCAATCCGGTTGCGTTCAAGAGATGTAAATCTATAATACTTTGAATGACAATATAATATTTTACCAATGTTTTCGAATAGTAATTATTTAATTTGTTGTGCTGATTGACTGGCGATTATTGGAGGGAAACGATTTCCTCAACATCAACGCCATAGTAAAACGCTGTTTTTGGATATAAATATGAACTTGATAGAACAAAAAATGCATGTATTGTCTAACATAATGTCCTAGGAGTGTCATCTGATGGAGATTGTCAAAGGTTAGTGCATAATTTTAGCTGGTTTTCTGCTTTTGGTGACGCCTGTCTTTGAATTGACAAAACATTACACACAGCTATTGTCAATGTACTCTCCTAACATAATCTAACTTTATGCTTTCGCCGTAAAGCCTTTTTGAAATCGGACAACGTGGTTAGATTAAGGAGATGTTTATCTTTCAAAGGGTGTAAGATAGTTGCATGTTTGAGAAATTTGAATTATGACATTTAATTGTTTTCAAATTTGGCGCTCTTGATATTTCACCTGTTGTTGATAGGGTGTACCAGGGGTGGGACGCTTGCGTCCCACATAGCCCGTAGAGGTTAAAAAGCATGTGAAAAAGGTAATTCAAATTCAACCTAGCTAATTTCCGATTTATACGAAATTGTTTGACCACAGAGGTAGCAAGACTGTACTTCAAATCGATGATACTCCCCCACTTAACATACTGCTTGACTAGTTGGGCCCAAGCTTGCTATACAACATTAAAACCTATTCAGTCTGTCTACAAACAGGCTCTCAAAGTGCTCGATAGGAAGCCCAATAGCCATCATCACTGTTACATCCTCAGAAAGCATGAGCTCCTGAGTTGGGAAAATCTTGTGCAATACACCGACGCATGTCTTGTATTCAAGATCCTAAATGGCCTAGCTCCCCCTCCACTCAGTATTTTTGTTAAACAGAAAACCCAAACATATGGCAGCAGATCCACAAGGTCTGCCATGAGAGGTGACTGTATAGTTCCCTTAAGGAAAAGCACCTTTAGTAAATCCGCTTTCTCTGTGAGAGCGTCCCATGTCTGGAATACACTGCCATCAGACACACATAACTGCACCACATATCACACTTTCACAAAATGCATGAAGACATGGCTAAAGGTCAATCAGATTTGTGAACATAATCACTAGCTGTGTATTGCCACTTTCCATGTTGTCTGTTGTCTGTAGCTTGTGAGGTGTGGAAACACTTTGTTGTTTTTTATGGATTTTGTCTTGTTGCTTTTTGTTCTATGTTGCTCTGTCTGTATGCTACATCTTGCTTGTCCTATGTTGCTCTGTCTGTATGCTATGTCTTGCTTGTCCTATGTTACTCTGCGTGTGCTCACTGTTCAATGATTGTCTATATTGTAATTGTTTTTAATAACCTGCCCAGGGACTGCGGTTGAAAATTAGCCGGCTGGCTAAAACCGGCACTTTCACTGAAACATTGATTAATGTGCACTGTCCCTGCAAAAAAATAAATAATAATAAACTCAAACTCACGGCTAGCTATTTTGACACCCGCCAAGTTCGGGGCTCACTAAACTCAGAATTACTATTAGAAAAATTGTATTACCTTTGCTGATCTTCATCAGAATGCACTCCCAGGACTGCTACTTCCACAAGAAATGTTGTTTTTGTTCCAAATAATCCATAGTTATGTCCAAATACCTCCGTTTTGTTCATGCGTTCAGGTCACTATCCAAAGGGTAACACGCGAGCGCATTTCAAGACAAAAAAAATCAAAATGTTCCTTTACCGTACTTAGAAGCATGTCAAACGCTGTTTAAAATAAATTTTTATGGTATTTTTCTCGTAAAATAGCGATAATATTCCAACCGGACAATAGTGTATTAATTCAAAGAGGAAAAGAAAAAAACAGCGTGATCTCGTGATCTCGTGAACGCGCATATCCAATCACCAGGCAGACCACTGACAAACTGAGCTACAAAACTCTGCCCAGAGACAGGAGACGCCTCAATCCGCTTTCTGAAGGCTTTAGAGAGCCAATGGAAGCCTTAGAAAATGCTACGTAACAGCACAGATACTGTAGTTTCGATAGAGAACCAAAAGAAGAACTACACATTCTCAGACAGGCCACTTCCTGCTTGGAATTTTCTCAGGTTTTTGCCTGCCATATGAGTTCTGTTATACTCACAGACACCATTCAAACAGTTTTAGAAACTTCAGAGTGTTTTCTATCCAAATCTATAAATAATATGCATATTCTAGTTTCTGAGCGAGAGTAGTAACCTGTTTAAATTGGGTACGTTTTTCATCCGGCCGTGAAAATACTGCCCCCTATAGCGAATAGGTTAAACTCAGTTTTTCACAATTCCTGACATAGTAAAAATTCCCCATTTTAGGTCAGTTAGGATCACCACTGCATTTAAAGAATGTGAAATGTCAGAATAATAGTAGAGTGATTTATTTCAGCTTTTATTTCTTTCATCACATTCCCAGTGGGTAAGAAGTTTACATACACTCAATTAGTATTTGGTAGCGTTGCCTTTAAATTGTTTAACTTGGGTCAAACATTTCGGGTAGCCTTCCACAAGCTTCCCACAATAAGTTGGGTGAATTTTGGCCCATTCCTCCTGACAGAGCTGGTGTAACGGAGTCAGGTTTGTCCACACATTTTCTATGGGATTGAGGTCAGGGCTTTGTGATGGCCACTCCAATACCTTGATTTTGTTGTCCTTAAGCCATTTTGCCACAAATTTGGAAGTATGCTTGGGGTCATTGTCTATTTGGAAGACCCATTTGCGACCAAGCTTTAACTTCCTGACTGATGTCTTGATGTTACTTCCATATAACCACACAATTTGCATTCCTCATGACGCCATCTATTTTGTGAAGTGCACCAGTCTCTCCTGCAGCAATGCACCCCCACAACATGATGCTGCCACCCTAGTGCTTCATGGTTGGGATGGAGTTCTTCGGCTTGTTCTCAGACTGGCCAATAAAAAGAAAAGATTAAGATGGGCAAAATACACAGACACTGGACAGAGGAACTCTGCCTAGAAGGCCAGCATCCAGGAGTCGCCTCTTCATTGTTGACGTTGAGACTGGTGTATTGCTGCCAGTTGAGGACTTCTGAGGCATCTGTTTCTCAAACTAGAGACACTAATGTACTTGTCCTCTTTCTCAGTTGTGCATCGGTGCCTCCCACTCCTCTTTCTATTCTGGTTAGCGCCAGTTTGTGCTGTTCTGTGAAGGGAGTGGTACACGGCATTGTACGAGATATTCAGTTTCTTGGCAATTTCTCACATGGAATAGCCTTCCATTTTCAGAACAAGCATAGACTGATGAGTTTCAAAAGAAAGTTATTTGTTTCTTGCCATTTTGAGCCTGTAATCAAACCCACAAATCTAAAGACCAGTTATATTTCTTCTGTAATCAGCACAACAGTTTTCAGCTGTGCTAACATAATAACAAAAGGGTTTTCTAATGATCAATTAGCCTCTTAAAATTATAAACTAACACAACGTGCCATTGGAACACAGGAGTGATGGTTGCAGATAATGGGCCTCTGTACGCCTACGTAGATTTTCCATAAAAAATCTGCCGTTTCCAGTTACAATGATCATTTACAACATTAACTATGTCTACAGTGTATTTCTGATCAATTTGATGTTATTTTAATGGGCAAAAAATTTGCTTTTCTTTCAAAAACAAGGACATTTCTAAGTGACCCCAAACTTTTGAACAGCAGTGTATTTAAATGTGTATATATATAGAGAATGAGATGGTGGTGAGATGAGCTCAGCTGAATGTCTTTATGTTCCCATGGCTTTCAGTCACATTCATTCTTATGTACACTTTAACAGTACCTTATTGTGCCCCTACTCACAATAGAGACAGGCTCACCTTTCAGGGAAATACCTTTTTTAACCAATGCATCTGTTCCTGTCTGGTTTGCTCTGTAGTGTCTGGGGTTTGTCAGTGTGTCCTCTGAAGAGTTACTGCATCGGCAGAAGAGAATCTGGATTGTAGACTCTTTTAAGATAGAAGAGGCGAGGCCCGGACCTTATCCTTATGTACTGGGGAAGGTAAGTAAAGATCACACTCTCTTTTGTCGAGAGGGAAATGCCTCCTTTTTCTATGTAATCACATGTGCATTGATTCAAACACATGTGCCCGCACAAACACACACACACACACACACACACACATGGTCGAACAAGTAGGCGGACGGACGTACACGGGTGCACATGTACGCATACGCAAACACACACACACACACACACACACACACAAAGTCATGTACTGAATGGATGTTTTGTTTCAGATTCACATTGAGAAGGCGTTCCGTGTGGGTTTCCATCTACATGGTCAAGGGGTTGATCTGGACCCCAGAGGAAAACTGTCAATCAATACAGACACCGGAGATATCGTAGTTCATGGAGAACTAGACTACGAGCTTTACCAGAAACTTAAGGTGGGAGAGAATGGAGCTCATTAACCATAAAAAAAGACAATTAAAATATATGTTTTAATAACATTTACAATTGGCCAAATCCTTTATTTGAAACAATTCTAATTCTATACACTTTAATTACACTGAACTAAATATAAACGCAACATGTAAGGTGTTAATCCCATGTTTCATCATCTGCAATAGAAAATCCCAGAAATGTTTCATATGCACAAAAAGCTTATTCCACTCAAATTTTGTGCATATCAAGAAGCTGATTAAACAGCATGATCATTACACATTTGCACCTTGTGTTCATGTATACATCAATGTTTTTCTCAGAGGCTACCCAGAATTTTTTTTTGACCTTTATTTAACTAGGCAGGTCAGTTAAGAACAAATTCTTATTTTCAATGATGGCCTAAGAAGAGTGGGTTAACTGCCTTGTTCAGGGGCAGAATGACAGATTTTTACCTTGTCAGCTCGGGGATTCGATCTTGCAATCTTTCGGTTACTAGTCCAACGCTCTAACCACTAGGCTACCTGCCGCCACATATCCCAGTCCGCGTGATCAAAACAATCTTGAAGCATGGATTCCGATAGGTCAGCCCAGCGTTGAATAGACCTTAGCACCGGTACTTCCTGTTTGAGGTTCTCCCTATAGGAAGGGAGGAGAAAAAATGTAGTCGTGTTCTGATTTGCTGAAGGGAGGGCAGGGAGGGAGGGCCTTGTAGCCATCTCGGAAGGGGGAGTAACAGTGCTTGAGTGATTTTGTCGTGAGAGTACTACAGTCAATGTGTTGATAGAACTTCGGTAGTGTTTTCCTCAAATTTGCTTTGATAAAATCCCCAGCTACAAAAAATACGGCCTCAGTACATGTGGTTTTCAGTTTGCACCAAGTCCAGTGTAGTACCTTGAGGGCCGTCGTGGTATCGGCTTGAGGGGGAATATACATGGCTGTGACTATAACTGAAGAGAATTCTCTTGGGAGGTTATACGGTCGGCATTTGATTGTGAGGTATTCTAGGTCGAGTGAACAAAAGGACTTGAGTTTCTGTACGTTATCACAATCACACCACAAGTAGTTATTCATGCAACATACACCACTGTCTTTTTTCTTCCAGGACAGTTCTTTATTCCTGTCTGCGCGATGTACTGAGAACCTAGCTGGCTGTATGGACGGGGACAGTATATCCGGAGCGAGCCATGATTCCGTGAAACAGAGTATGTTACAGTCCCTGATGTCTCTCTGGAAGGAGATCCTCCGAAAAGGCCACTCTAAAATGTGAAGTTTTGTCACACAACACAATGCCGCAGACCAGGAATATACGACCAGTAATACGACTTTGTTCGTACCCCCCAGGGCAATTAAACTTATCCAAGAAGCTGCTCCACGACGCCGCCGGCGGGTAAGAGGTATTTGGAGTGGACTTCTAGTTCGACTCAAGAGGCCTGCACACCATCTACCGCTTCCGAGTATATTACTCGCTACTGCTCAGTCTCTGGATAATAAAGTAGAAGAGCTCAGGGTGAGAATCTCCTTCCAGAGAGACATCAGGGACTGTAACATACTCTGTTTCACGGAATCATGGCTCTCTCCGGATATACTGTCCCCGTCCATACAGCCAGCTAGGTTCTCAGTACATCGCGCAGACAGGAATAAAGAACTGTCCTGGAAGAAAAAAGACAGTGGTGTATGTTGCATGAATAACTACTCGTGGTGTGATTGTGTGACTTGTCAGATACTACTGCACTGTTGGAGCTGGGAACACAAGCATTTCGCTACACCCGCAAGAGCATCTGCTATGTGACCAGTAAAATTGTATTTTATTTTATGTCTCAAGGTTTGAGGGAGTGTGGAATTGGCATGCTGACTGCAGGAATGTCCAGCAGAGCTGTTGCCAGAAAATTGAAAGTTAATTTCAATATGTCATGGTAGGCCAATGTCATTTTAGAGAATATGGCAGTACGTCCAACCAGCCTCATAACTGCAGACCACGTGTAACCAAGTCAACCCAGGACCTACATCTGGCTAATTCACCTGCGTGATCGTCTGAGACCAGCAACCTGGACAGCTGATGAAACTGTGGGTTTGCGCTACCGAAGAACTTCCGCACAAACTGTCAGAAACCGTCTCAGGGAAGCTCATCTGAGTACTCATCGTCCTCACCAGGGTCTTGACCTGACTGCAGTTCGGCGTTGTAGCCGACTTCAGTGGGCAAAGGCTGACCTTCAATGGCCACTGGCATGCTGGAGAAGTGTGCTCTTCACAGATGAATCCCGGTTTCACCTGTACTGGGCAGATGGCAGACAGCGTTGGGAACAGAATTCCCCATGGTGGTGGTGGGGTTATGGTATGGGCAGGCATAAGCTACGGGCAACAAACACAATTGCATTTTACCAATGGCAATTTGAATGCACAGAGATACCGTCATGTGATCCTGAGGCCCATTGTCGTGCCGTTCATCTGCCACCATCACCTCATGTTTCAGCATGATATTGCACGTCCTCATGTCTGTACACAAATCCTGAAAGCTGAAAATGTCCCAGTTCTTTCATGGTCTGCATTCTCACCAGACATGTCACCCATTGAGCATTTTTGGGATACTCTGGATCGACGTGTATGACAGCATGTTCCAGTTCCCGCCATATCCAGCAACTTTGCACAGCCATTGAAGAGGAGTGGCAAACCATTCCAAAGGCCACAATCAACAGCCTGATCAACTCACGCTACATGAGGCAATGGTGGTTACACCAGATGCTGACTGGTTTTCTGATCCACAGCACAACTTTTTTTTAAGGTACAGTGTTTGTGACCAACAGATGACTGTATTCCCAGTCAAAGATTAATGGATTTCTTTCAATTGACTGATTTCCTTATATGAACTGTAACTCAGTAAAATCTTAGAAATTGTTACATGTTGTGTTATATTTGTGTTCAGTGTAAATTCCAATGTATATTACGGAATGTATTTAAAATGTATATATAAATGTATGTAAAATGTATATCAGAATTTATGTTAAATACGTTGGAAAATGTATTTAATATATTTCAAAATACATTCTTAGCAATATATTTGACATATATTCCAACATGCATTTAAATGTAGTTATTATTCAAATGCATGGCAAATACAAAACATTTGCCAAATCTTATTGTAACAAAATGGTGTTTGTCTTTACAATTCAACTTTAGTAGGCCATTTTAATTGCAGAACACATAACACATTAACAGGCATGACAATCCGGTCCCATGGGAGGCCAAAAAGCATGAAGCCAAAGCTACGACCCCAGCCAGCCACGCCCCCAACCAGCCACATCTCCAAGTATTTTAATAGGCTACCGCCACTACAAAATATTTGGTCAAAATAACTATGAAATGATTACAAACATGATACGTTATGTAGTGACACCATGTCTTTCATGTGCACATGACAAATAAACAAAAAAAATTGACGAGAGCATTGCAACCAACATCCAACTGGCAGAACTTAACGTGTACTGGGTCTTTCCACGAAATGAGTGCCTTTTGCATCCCTTTAATGTGTTAAATAGAAATACTGCAACAATATTGCATTTTAAAAGCCTGTTATGTTAAATGAAGTGCCGTTTAATATAGACCACATGGAGAATTAAATAAATCTGATTTTCATTGTGAATGAAAACTTGCTAAAGTATAAAAATTCTGCATTTTGACATCCCTCTGTGCACCCTCTGTGACTTCTAGGAAGAATTTAACCCACTAACCTCCCAAAATACAATTACATAAATTACCATTATTGTAAAGCCTTAGCTATTTCGTTGCTTTGACAAAGTTATTTCTGAAGATGATTTTATGTGAATAATTTACATCTGTCCTTTTGTGAACTGATCTTTCATTTTAATATGGTGAAACTATTAGTTTTTAAATATTTCTTTCAAAAGAAACATTTAACGTCTAATAGTCACACCATAGTGTAAAAGCAGGTGAGCTGGTTCTGCTCTACTTGGCCATTTTCTGTTGCTTTGTCGTGAAAAACTGAGAGGGTCGAACATAACACGTCAAACCTGTAACCCATAGATAGACAGGCTAGAAATGTTTTAACAACTGAATTTTGCATTCAATTGCCCCTCCCTGTTGCATACAACAAGCTTCCATTCCCCATCACAAGGTGATTCATGGATGATTTAACTAGTAAATACCAGTTGGAGGGCCATTCAAGTGGGTTTTTTCCACTTGGTTACGAACACACCACACCATGACACCGCTAACCATCCACTGTATAATAATATTCATTTGAAGCGCAAGACCTAGACCTATACTTTGACATATTGTGGAATGTTGTACGGTGTATAGTTTCTGTTTCAATCGATAAAAATGTAAATAAAAATATAGAAAAACAGTGCCCGATCTCTCATTACTTAATTCAACTGAAGAGAGACACTTAAAGAGTTGAATTCCAAAACACCAGCTGTGGAAAAAGTACTCAATTGTCATAATAGAGTAAAAGTAAAGATACCTTAATAGAAAATGACTCAAGTAAAAGTGAAAGTCACCCAGTAAAATTAAATATACTTAAGTATCAAAGTAAATGGAATTGCTAAAATGTACTTAAGTATCGAAAGTAAAAGTATAAATAATTTCAAATTCCTTATATTAAGCAAGCCAGACGGCACAATTTTATTTAATTTTTTTATTTTCTATAGCCAGGGGCACACTCCAACACTCAGACATTTACAAACGAAGCATTTGTGTTTAATGAGTCTGCCAGATCAGACGCAGTAGGGATGACCAGGGATGTTCTCTTGATAAGTGTGTGAATGGGACCATTTTCCTGTCAAAATGTACTTGTGGGTGTCAGGGAAAATGTATGTAGTAAAAAGTACATTATTTTCTTTAGGAACGTAGCGAAGTAAAACAAAAAAATATATAAATAGTAAAGTACAGATACCACAAAAACCTACTTAAGTAGTACTTTAAAATAGTTTTACTTAAGTACTTTACACCAATGTAAAACACTATATATCCATTTTCAGAAATGTTGGTAAATTTGCTTTAATTGTTTAAATAAATTCTTAAAGAAATTGGTGTCTTTTTTCACTATCTAATCATGACACGTGGTTGTTCTTTCCCACCTGGACAAGAGGAACATCTACCTATGTGAGAATGATGTTCATTGACTACATCTCAGCTTTCAAAATCATAGTGCCATCCAAGCTCATCACTAAGCTCGGGACCCCGGGACTAAACACCTCCCTCTACAACTGGATCCTGGACTTCCTGCGGGCCACCCCCAGGTGGTGAGGCTAGGCAACAACACATCCGCCATGCTGAACCTCAACACAGGGGCCCCTCATGGGTGCGCGCTCAGTCCTCTCCTGTACTCCCACGACTGCGTGGCCGACGACACAAAGGCCGGCGACACTGATGACATTGAGACAGCCTATACAGAGGAGGTCAGAGACCTGGCAGTGTGGTGACAGGACAACAACCTCCACCTCAACTTCAGTAAGACAAAGGAGCTGATCGTAGACTTCAGGAAACTGAAATGGGGGCAAGCACGCCCCCATTCACATCGACGGGCTGTAGTGGAGCGGGTCCTCGGTGTCCACATCACTAAGGATCTACCATGGTCAACACACGCCAACACAGTCTTGAATAGGACACGACAACGCCTCGTCCCCCTCGGCAGGCTGAAAGATTTGGCTTGGGCCCTCAGATCCTCAAAAATGTCTACAGCTGCTTCATTGAGAGCATCATCACTGGCTGCATCACCGCTTGGTATGGAAACTGCTTGGCATCCGACCACAAGGAGCTACATAGGGTAGTGTTTACGTCCCAGTAGATCACTGGGGCTGAGCTCCCTGCCATCCAGGACCTCAAACCCAGGCGGTGTCAGAGGAAGGTCCTAAAAATTGTCAAAGACTCCAGCCACCCACGCCACAGACTGTTCTCTTTGTTACCGCATGGCAAGTGGTACCGATGCAAGTCTGAAACCAACAGGAAAATAGTTAGTTAAACAGTTAATCAAATAGCTGTATTGACCCTTTTTACACTTTTGTGACTCATCATATATGCTGCTGTTAGTGTTTAAAATCTGTCACTTTATTCCTAGTTACATGTACATACAGTAAAGTCGGAAGTTTACATACACCTTAGCCAAATATTTTAAACTCAGTTTTGCACAATTCCTGACATTTAATCCTAGTAAAAATTCCCTGTTTTAGGTCAGTTAGGATCACCACTTTGTTTTAAGAATGTGAAATGTCAGAATAATAGTAGAAGGGAATAATTTCTTTCAGCTTTTATTTCTTTCATCACATGCGAATTGGCATGGGTCTAGGTTTTCCGGCATGATGGTGTTGATGTGAGCCATGACCAGCCTTTCAAAGCACTTTATGGCTACCGACGTGAGAGCTATGGGGCGGTAATCATTTAGGCAGGTTACCTTCCCTAACTTGGGCACAGGGACTATGGTGGTTTGTTTGAAACATGTAGGTATTACAGACTTGGTCAGGGAGAGGTTGAAAATGTCAGTGAAGACACTTGCCAGTTGGTCGCGCATGCTTTTACATGTCCTGTAAATCCGTCTGGCCGCGTGGCTTTGTGAATGTTGAACTGTTTAAAGGTCTTGCTCACATCGGAGAGCATGATCGCACAGTCGTCCGGAACAGCTGGTGCTCTAATGCGTGCTTCAGTGTTGCTTGCCTCAAAGTGAGCAACAAAGGCATTTAGCTCGTCTAGTAGGCTCGCGTTACTGGCCATCTTGTGACTGGGTTTCCCTTTGTAGTCCATAATAGTTTTCAAGCCCTGTCACCTCCGACGAGCGTCAGTGCCGGTGTGGTAGGATTCAATCTTAGTCCTGTATTGATACTTTGCCTGTTTGATGGTTCGTCTGAGGGCATAGCGGGATTTCTTATAAGCGTCCGGATTAGTGTCCAGCTCCTTCTTATAAGCGTCCGGAAAGCGGCAGCTCTAGCCTTTAGCTCCGTGAGGATTCTGCCTGTAATCCATGGCTTCTGGTTGGGATATGTATGTACGGTCACTGTGGGGATGACGTCGTCAATGCACTTATACTCCTCAATGCCATTGGATGAATCCCAGAACATATTCCAGTCTGTGCTAGCAAAACAGTCCTGTAGCGTAGCATCCACGTCATCTGACCTCTTCTATATTGAGTGAGTAACTGGTACTTCCTGCTTTAGTTTTTGCTTGTAAACAGGAATTTGGAGGATAGAATTATGGTCAGATTTGCCAAATAGAGAGTGAGGGAGAGTTTTGTATGCGTCTCTGTATGTGGAGTAAAGGTGGTCTAGAGTTTGTTTCCTCTGGTTGCACATGTGACATGATGGTAGAAATGAGGGAAAACGGATTTCAATTTGCCTGCATTAAAGTCCCCGGCCACTAGGAGTGCTGCTTCTGGATGAGCATTTTCTTTTTTGCTTATGGTCCAAATGTATCTACATGTAATGGAAATATATTTTACATGACATTAAATATATTGAAATGTATTTTTTTCTGTATGGGTATTGCATTATGTTATTTTAGTTTGGTTTAGTTTTTATTAAATGTATTGCTTGATTGCTTGATAGTTTGCTTGATTGGTTGATGTATTGATTGGTTGGTTGGTTGGTTGATTGATTGGTGGATTGATTCACATCTTCCTTATCACATGGGACTACAGCTGACATTTGAGGCCAGAGATATATCCAATAATGCATTGGACACCCGACTGGGAGTGGAGGTGGAGATTCTAGACATCAATGACAACCCACCTGTTTTCCAGAGGAACACTTTCACCATCAACCTAAAAGAGTCTACTTCACAAGGTAAAATATTTTATTTGTTTGTATCTTTCTTTCTTTGTTTTCTTTCTTTCTTTTTTCTTTTATTCTTGCTGTCTTCATTTTATTTATTGCAGATAAAGGAAAACCACACTGAGTTCACTCAGAATGTTTATGATGTATTGTTAAAGTAAATGTTAAGTGTTTCCAGTTTTCTTTGAAATATGAACTATAATTATTTACAATATGAGGGAAATAGTTGTAATTTTTAAGTATGTTAAAAAGCAACTGTTCTGTGTTGGAACGGTGTTGACGTACCCCAACAACAGAATGGTGTGGGAGTATACTGGTCATTAAATATATTTAATGGAGTAGACCACCGATTGGTCAGCTAATCCTCATCTGGGGGATAACATCAACCTCTATGAGGAAATAGCAAGCATTTTTGAAGCAGTCTGTTTTTAGATGTTTTTTTTAAGTGTTTCTTTCTCCAATTTATTATTTGGCTACACATATGAATATAGGCTGAGTCAACAACACTATTTGGGTATGAGTTAACAGAATATACACTTTTAAAAGTGAGATTTTCAACGGACAGTTACTTTAAAATTGACACAAATTGCAGACATTGACAACGGATTTTGCTGCGAAACACACAGAGTAAACATTTTGAGTGAACCTGCGGTGTGGTTGTCCTTTGACTATGATTGGTTGAATTGGGGCCTCTGAAACCATAACTCTCTGTTTCCTCTCATATCAGGAGATTTCGTGACAGCTGTAATGGCAACAGATAAAGATCAAAGCAAGACAAACAATGGCACATTTGACCTGAAGATTGTCTCCATCACCCCTACACCCCCAGACAACCTGGAGTTCTTCCTTGAGCAAAGTGGTCCAACTGGAATCATCAAATTCAAAGGGTGTCTGGAGCACGATGTAAGAGGTGCCTCTATTTATGTCTATAATCTTTCTTTCATTAACTTTCAACTATAGTGTGATTGTTTCAATCATCCACTTCAGAAATCAGAGAAATACACCATCCTGGTGGAGGCTAAAGATCGTGGAGAGGTGGTTCAGCTCTCCAGCACCTGTACAAACATCATCAATATAGAGGATGGAAACAACCATCTGCCTGTCTTCACTGGGCAAACGGTGGGCAAAATAATTCTATCCTCTTCACTTTATCACAAGATTTGGTGGAGGTATTTGTTAAAATATACTAATGAATCTCCGGAACCACAACTATATCCCTCTTATAATGTTCCATCCTACTGGGATATTATATTATTTCAGGGTGCAGGAAGCATCAAGGAGAGAGACAGCGGTGATGTACCAATTCTTCGGCTCCAGGTTTCAGACCAAGATACCAAAGGCACTGAAGCCTGGAAGGCCAAATACACTATCCACGGAGACAAGGACCAGAACTTCAGAATCACCACTGATCCAGACACCAACGAAGGAGTCTTGTTTGTTGAAAAGGTCTGTTAACTTTCAAATAAGTTAATGCCTCCTAAATAAGATAATGTATGTCATGTGAGACTTTCACATTTTCTGCAATTTACATTTTTAAAGTTGTTGTTCTATTAATCATATTTTTGTTGTTGTTGTTGTTGCAATCAAACTAATAGCAGACCTGTAGTATTAGTTGTAGTAGTATCTGATGAACTGTGCTCATAGATGTGGTTGCAATAATCATATCCCTGTATCCATTTATTTGACTAAACACTAAATCATCCTTCCGTAACCCACATTCTCCCTCTGTCTCCTGGTAGCCTCTGGACTACGAGGATGGCTCTCAGAGGAACCTGTCAGTCAGTGTAGAGAACGAGGCGCCCTACTTCTCTTGTAAGGTCAAAGGTCGTCCTGCCACGGGCCTGTGGGATGTGGTCACCACAGAGGGGGTATCTTTGACAGGTCTCAAACCGCCCGTGCTGCCCACCCGCCAGGTGACGGTCACGGTGGAGGACATCAACGACCCGCCCATCTTCACCTACGCCATCAAAAACGTGACAGTGGAGGAGAATGTGGAGGTGGGCTGGTACCTGGAGACGTTCACTGCCATCGATCTGGACAGGAACCATGCCAACACCTTCAAGTAAGACTGGGGATGCATTTAACCCACCATTCAGTGGGACTTCTGTTCTATGTCCTACTGTACAGTTCTGCAGCACCTCCTACTGTTTATCAAGCTAGACTGGGAATTTAGCCCAGTTCTCCATGACATTTTTTTTACAGTTCATTACCAGTTTATTACTATAATTAATTTGACCTCAAACCATCATTCTTGATTTTTATAAAAATTCTACTAAAAGTGTCATACTTCGATCATATGTTGTGATGATGCACGCTCTTGAAGCCAATCAGGCCAACCAAGCCAACCTTCGCTAGACCTGTAGCCGAAAACACATCTTACATGCCCAAACCATGTCTTGTAGGTACGTGAAAGGAAAGGACCCTTGTGACTGTGTGGCAGTAGACGCAAAGACGGGCAAAATAACCACAACTAAGATCTTAGACCGAGAGTCACCTTATGTGAAGGACAATGTCTATCAAGTGACAGTGTTTGCTATTGATGATGGTAAGAACTATAAAAGATACTATTCCAATACAGTCAATTATACCAAAATCTGTATCTGCATATCATCCACAGTACCACCAGCATGTGTCAGTTGAGAGTTTCTCTGATTGACAGGCCAGCCTCCCATGACCGGAACTGGAACGCTCAACATCCACCTAAAGGACCAGAATGACAACCTTCCGGAGCTTGAGATGGCCACCATGGACATGTGTCTCTCAGATGAGCACACCGAGGTCAACATCACAGCCTACGACCTGGATGGAGAACCCTATAGCGGACCCTTCTACTTCCAGCTCCAAGGGGACGATGTCAAGGGCAAGTGGAGGATTGACCCCGACAATGGTGAGGTTTTCCTCCTCATAAATGTCTCGTACACTCTATCTGACCTCTCATTCATAATACATTATTCCATATGGGCTCTTTTACTCTCTACATACCTACAGTTGAAGTCGGAAGTTTACATACACCTTAGCCAAATACATTTAAACTCAGTTTTTCACAATTCCTGACATTTAATCCTAGTAAAACATTCCCTGTCTTAGGTCAGTTAGGATCATCACTTTGTTTGAAGAATGTGAAATGTCAGAATAATAGTAGAGAGAATGATTTATTTCAGCTTTTATTTCTTTCATCACATTCCCAGTGGGTCAAAAGTTTACATACACTCAATTAATATTTGGTAGCGTTGCCTTTAAATTGTTTGACTTGTGTCAACCATTTTGGGTAGCCTTCCACAAGCTTCCCACAATAAGTTGGGTGAATTTTGGCCCATTCCTCCTGACAGAGCTGGTGTAACGGAGTCAGGTTTGTAGGCCTCCTTGCTCGCACACGCTTTTTCAGTTCTGCCAACAAATTTTCTATAGGATTGAGGTCAGGGCTTTGTGATGGCCACTCCAATACCTTGACTTTGTTGTCCTTAAGCCATTTTGTCACAACTTTGGAAGTATGCTTGGGGTCATTGTCTATTTGGAAGACCCATTTGCAACCAAGCTTTAACTTCCTGACTGATCTCTTGAGATCTTGCTTCAATATATCCACATAATTTTCCTACCTCTTGATGCCATCTATTTTGTGAAGTGCACCAGTCCCTCCTGCAGCAAAGCACCCCCACAACATGATTGTTATGGGTGTAAGATGGCACAGTGATGCCATCTGTTGGTAAATGTTAATTACTGCAACTCCAGTGTTTTACCGCTGTGCTTGAGATACCCGGATGTATTGCAATATACTGAACAAGACTGGTTACTCACATCAATGCCTCTGTCTCGTCATTTAACATTCAAACATGGTGTTAAAGTCGGATAACTAACCATGCTTTCCGCAAATTAAAGTCACTTGTTCTGGTTTACCCCCCAAAAAATGCTTATTTCAGAAAAACTTAGCCGGAATTGTCCTTAGCTAGAGTTAGTTTGCTAGTTAGCTTCAGTAGTGTTAGCACCGGTTAGACATGGCAGCGAACATTCCCCCTCCCGCCGTTATGAAGCTCAGAGGAGATTGGAGCACAAACTGGGATACGTTTAGAGGTGAATGGGAGGACTATACACTAGCAACGGGACTTCGGGAAAAGGACGATGAGTTAGTGGCTGCCACTTTGAGGACTATAATGGGAGCTGAATGCCGACACGTATACAAACACAACCTGAACCTAACAGCAGCTCAGCAAGGTAACGCTACAGCTATTCTTGATGCTCTTGAACATTACTTTAATCCAGCAAAGAACGTTATCTACGAGTGCTATGTTTTCGGTTGTTGCAAACAGGAGGACGGGGAGTCCATTGACAGCTTTGTCACTAGGCTATGGTGCTTTAAGAGATCAACTGATCAGAGATAAGATAGTGCTTGGCATAACTGATGAGGGCACCCGCAGACGTTTGCTGAGAGAACGTGACCTGACACTGGAGACATGCCGTGCAGCAGAGCTTACTGATATACGGATAAGGTCCATGGAGCTAGAAAGGCAACATATGGACAATGTCAATGCTACATTCAGGCAGCGAGCAAAGAAATTCCCCTTTGCCACAGCTAATGCTAATACTACAGCCAACTCTGCAGTAGACAACCCCAAAACATGCCGATATTGTGGCATTTCTCATGGACGGGGAAAAGAACACTGCCCAGCCTATGGAAAAATATGCAAATCCTGTGGTACAGCTAATCACTTCGCAAGGGTCTGCATGAAAAGCAAGAGAAAGGAGGGTAAAGTGCACTCCATTGAAACAAACACAGATGAAGGGAACAATAGCACAGAGGATGTATATGCTAGGGAGTGCATAGGGGCAGTAAGGGCAAAATGACAAAAGTGGTTTGTCACTCTGCTACTTAATAATAAACCACAGCAATGCCAGATTCAGGGGCTACATGTAACGTTATGAGCCTTAAAGATAAAAAGAGGCTCGCGCCCAGAGACAAACTCACACAGAATAGCACCAAGCTGAAACTGTATTCAGGCCAGTTCATGACCTCTTTAGGCCTGTTTGTGACAGAGTGTGTTTTACGTGGCTAGAAACACACTCTTGAGTTTGAAATAGTTGAGGCTAGTCAACAGCCATTACGGTCAGGTTCTACATGCGAGCGCCTTGGGCTTATTAACTTCACCATCCCAGCTGATCTTAACATTATAGACAAAGTCCAGGCTGGGCCCCTGAGCAAGGAGACACTCCTAAGCAAGTACCATGATGTCTTCAACGCACCGGTCGAGTCAGTTCCCGGCGAAATCCACTTTGAGTTGGACGCAGCAATCCAGCCTGTCCAGTGTGCACCCCGCAATGTACCAGTGGCCATGAAAGCAGCTACGAAGGCTCAGCTTGACAAATACGAAGCAGATGGTCACATCATATCAGTCACCGAGCCTACAGACTGAATAAGTAATATGGTTATCGTCAAGAAACCAGACAAGCTACGGATATGCATTGAGCCTAAACACCTCAACCGGGCTCTGCGATGCGCACATTACATTATGCCCACGTTGGAGGATGTTCTTTACAAGCTCCCAAAGGCCAGAGTCTTCACGCTCGTGGACGCCAGAGATGCCTTCCTGCAGTGCAAGATCGACGAGCCCAGCAGCTACACGACCACCTTTTGGACACCCCGGGGCAGGAAGAGGTGGTTGAAGCTCCCGTTTGGTGTCTCCATGGCTCCAGAGGTGTATCAGCGGAAACAGCACGAGCTGTTGATGGGATTCAGTGGCGTGGAACCCATAGCAGATGACATCCTCGTAGTGGGCTGTGGGGACAGTGATGAGGCAGAATGTGACCATGACGCTAAGCTGCTGGCCCTGATGATCAGATGCAGACAGGTCAAGCTAAGGCTAAGCATAAAAAGCTTCAGTTTAAAGTGCCAGAGGTTCGCTTTCATGGGCACATCTTGTCCTCCACCGGATTGAAGGCGAATCCAGAAAAAGTGAAGGCTGTCTTGGAAATGCCCCACCCATCTGACATGAAGGCAGTGCAGCGCTTCGTCAGATTTGTCACCTACCTGGCCAAGTTCCTACCGCGGCTCTCTGAAGTTTGTGAGCCACTAAGGAGGCTCATGGACAAGGACACCATCTGGCATTGGCTCCCAAAACATGACACAGCGGTGAGGGAAATAAAACAACTGGTCACCCAGACACCTGTACTACGATGTGTCAAAACCTGTCACGATTCAGAGTGACTCAAGCCAGTATGGACTGGGCTGTTGCCTCATGCAGCAGGGCCAGCCTGTGGCATTCGTCTCTAGGGCACTCACTCCAACAGAGCAGAACTATGCCCAGATAGAGAAGGAGTGCCTCAGCATTGTGTTTGCATGCCAACGCTTCCACCACTACCTGTACGGGTGTGACAATATTACCGCAGCGACAGATCACAAGCCCCTTATTGCTATATTCAGCAAGCCCCTCCTGAATGCCCCGGAACGACTGCAGAGCATGCTACTGGCCCTACAAAACTACAACCTCAAGGTGGTGTATAAGCCAGGGCCAGAGATGTATGTGAGTGATACACTCAGCAGGGCTACTGCATCAGGCACTCACACACGCTCCATGCATGAACAACACGCAGTGTGCAGCTTACAAACAGAGCAAGTGGATGTTTGACACATCAACCAGGCTGACTACCTCAATGTTACGGACCAGCGCCTTATATAAATCAGACAGCACACAGACAGGGACGAGCAACTCCAGGCATTGAGGTCTGTGATTCTGATGGGCTGGCCTGACTGCAAGGAAGAAACTGCTTTAGCCATCAGAGAATATTGGCTAGTCAAAGAGGAGCTCAGTGTTCAAAACGGAGTAATATTCAAGGGTCAGAGAGTCGTTATTCCCCGGTCTCTGCGCCCTGAGAT
The DNA here is from genome assembly GCF_901001165.1 of Salmo trutta. NCBI lineage: Eukaryota > Metazoa > Chordata > Actinopteri > Salmoniformes > Salmonidae > Salmo > Salmo trutta. The sequence continues at coordinate 37,359,144 of NC_042984.1, forward strand.
GTTTGCGCGCGTGCACTCAAGTCACATAGGAGGTGAGGCCTGTTACAGACAAGCACATGACACACTGTATTGGCCAGGAATGCAGAGTGAAATCAAAGACTGTCAGTAAATGCACAATCTGCAATGAATATGCCATTGGGCAACAGAGAGAGACGATGATGTCCCACGAGCTACCAATGCGCCCCTGGCAGATAGTAAGTCTAGATCTCTTCCAGCACAGTGGCAAAGACTTTCTGCTGATAGTCGATCATTTCTCAGACTTCTGGGAGATTGACCTCCTCCCCGACCTCTCAGCAGAGACAACGATCAAACGCTGCAAGGCTCAGTTTGCCCGCTATGGCCAGCCAGATAGGGTAATTTCAGATAATGGACCCCAATTCTCCGAATTTGAGTTCCGAAAATTTGCTGCAGAATGGGAATTCGAGCACGTCACTTCATCACCACGACACCCAAAAGCTAATGGGAAGGCTGAGTCGGCAGTCAAAATCGCAAAGAACCTCTGAAAAAAAGCTCTGAAAGAGGGCAAAGATGCCTGGAAAGCAATCCTGCAGTGGCGCAATACCCCGACAGAAGGCATGGATAGCAGCCCGGCCCAGCGCCTCATGGCACGGCATTTAAAAGCAGCTCTGCCAGTAGCAAGCACTCTCCTGGAGCCATGTGTGGTGACAGACGTGCTGGTGAAGCTACGTCACAGAAGACAGGTCTCCAAGTTCATCTACGACAAATCAGCAAAAGACTTACCTGAGCTCAGGGTGGGTGAAACAGTGCGAATGAAGCCACTACCAGGGGACCGGACGGCCCTCTGGAGACTCGGATCCTGTGTACAGAATGTGGCACCACGCTCCTACTTGGTCGAAGTGAATGGATCACTGTACCGTCGTAACAGGGTTGACCTTCGGATTGCTGAGCCAGCACCTACTCAGAACCCTGATGGTCATAGGGGTCGCATGACAAAAGACGGAACCCAAGCAAGTCACATGGGGCCTGAGGCACTGGGCGAAGAGCCAGGGGATCACAGGTCGGCCACTCCCTCGCCCATCAATACTCCCCTTAGACAGTCAGGTGACACGCCTGTGCGGGAACCCGCAGTCCACGCAGACAAGCCCCCTGTCTTTTCACACTGCGGGCGTCTGTCCCAGCCACCAAAAATACTTAATCTGTAGGTTTCCCATTAGGGATTGTTGACAGACAGAGATAAAAGTGAAAAGAGTGTCAAAATGTGTTAAGTTGTTAACTGGGAAAAAAAGAAGAAAAAAAAGAAACTGTTCATGTTGGAAATTACTACTAGGTTTGTTTTGTTAGTGAATTGACAGCTCCTGTCCTATTTTATAAAAGGGAAGATGTTATGGGTGTAAGATGGCACAGTGATGCCATCTGTTGGTAAATGTTAATTACTGCAACTCCAGTGTTTTACCGGTGTGCTTGAGATACCCGGATGTATTACAATATACTGAACAAGACTGGTTACTCGCATCAATGCCTCTGTCTTGTCATTTAACATTCAAATAATGATGGCTGCCACCCCCGTGCTTCACGGTTGGTATGGTGTTCTTCGGCTTGCAAGCCTAACCCAGACGGCATTTCTCCAAAAAGTACGATATTTGTCCCTATGTGCAGTTGCAAACCATAGTCTGTCTTTTTTATGGCGGTTTTGGAGCACTGGCTTCTTTCTTGCTAAGCGGCCTTTCAGGTTATGTCGATATAGGACTTGTTTTACTGTGGATATAAATACTTTTGTACCCGTTTCCTCCAGATCTTCACAAGGTCCTTTGCTGTTGATCTGGGATTGATTTGCACTTTTCTCACCAAAGTACGTTCATGTCTAGGAGACAGAACGTGTCTCCTTCCTGACCGATATGACAGCTGCGTGGTCCCATGGTGTTTATACTTGTGTTCTATTGTTTGTACCGATGAACGTGGTACCTTCAGGTGTTTGGAAATTGCTCCCAAGGATGAACCAGACTTGTGGAGGTCTACCTTTTGTTTTCTGAGGTCTTGGCTCATTTCTTTTGATTTTCCCATGATGTCAAGCAAAGAGGCACTGAGTTTGAAGGTAGGCCTTGAAATACATCCACAGGTACACCTCCAATTGACTCAAATGATGTCAATTAGCCTATCAGAAGGTTCTAAACCCATGACATCATTTTCTGGCATTTTCCAAGCTGTTTGAAGGCACAGTCAACTTAGTGTGTGTAAACTTCTGACCCACTGGGATACAGTGAAATAATCTGTCTGTAAACAATTGTTGGAAAAATTACTTGTGTCATGCAGAAAGAAGAGATCCTAACCAACTTGCCGAAACATTAGTTTGTTAACAAGAAATTTGTAGAGTGGTTGAAAAACGTTTTAATGACTCCAACCTAAGTGTATGTAAACTTCCGACTTCAACTGTAGCTTTTGCACAAGGCCTAATGCCACGTTCACATGCTCGTAACCTCAGAGATTCTGATACTTCCCAAGTGAGACACTCGGAATCATCTTTCTACGAGATAGCAAGTCAGAAATGTCTGAGTTTTCTATTTCCGACTAGCATGTGAATGTGGCATAAGTCTCTCAATACTATAGGCCTATACTTCATGCAGCCCTCAACTAGCTATCTCTCTTTCTCACTACACATCCCTCCAGGCTACACAGTGAACCTGGTGAAGGAGAACACAGTGTATGCAGGTCACCACGAGCTGCTGCTGAAGGTGTTTGACCTGCAGGGTCAGGGTGCCCTCCACAACCTGTCCGTCACCGTGTGTGACTGCTCCAGGGTGGCCAGCTGCCGCATACGCAGGGCCACTGGATCCAAGATTGGAGAGAGTGCTGTAGGGATTGTCATCGCTGCCATGTTGCTAGTACTAGGTATATAGTCTTTTGAGTCTTGTGTTTGGTGGAAAAGACAAACTGGCCTACATCGCCACCTAGTGTTTATTTGGCAAATTGGCTCCCACTAAATACGTTTAGAACAGCACAGGTTAGTGTGAATGAAGATTTGTATCAAATCAAAGTGTGTGTGTCCCTCCTAGGTTTTCTACTGTTGGCCCTCCTGATGACCTGTAAAAGAGATCTGAAGCTGATCCCTATAGATGAAATCTCTGGAGAACATCTGATCAAATCTAACATTGAGATCCCAGGAACTGATTGCAAGGTAACCACAGACAACATTACTATCACTACAATCACGTTCTTCTCTGGAAATGGCTTTTTTACATCATACGATATGCTGTTTTTGATCCCAGGTGCCTACGGCTACCATACTCCAAGTGGACAGCCAGCTGGAAACAAAAGCTGCTTTTCAACCAATCAAGAGGACGTCGGTTAGGAAACCTGCAATATTCAATCACCATTATTCTTTTGGTTCATACTGGGCATATTTGACAAATGGAAAACTGTTTAACCATGACAAGTAAATATTATATATTTTCCCAGGCTGTACAGAAGTCAGCCAGTATGCGAGCACTGGTACGTTCAGGATATTCCAAGTATTCCTCCTCCTACCAAGAGCAACAACAGGGACAGTTTCAACGAGGAACCTCCCTGCGCCAGGTAGGCTATAGCAATCAAATAAATCTACTACCTTTATACATTTTTGCCCTGTCAATTAAATTCTCAGTGGCACTGTACTACAGCAACACTTAACATTTTGTTTCAGAGTGCGCCCACAAAATTACGCTCCAATGGTTATGAACAGGTACTTCAAAATCCTATATTTCAATGAAACTTATGTAAACAATTTTTTTCCCGGAGACTTTCATTTTACTAATGTTGCATTGTGCTGGTTGTATGTGTGTGTTCTGTGTAATGATATTATGTTTCTCATCACTCAGGGGTCAATGATGAGCAGATCAATGAAGACAACAACAAGATACTCCTCATGGGAAGAAGCTAATTATCTCAACAAATCCGGGCACTTGATGACCCAACTGAATCAGGTAACAATGTGCAACAGTCACAAACAGTCATGTCTGTAATCAATGAATACTAGTTGTACTAGTTGAACTGTTTTATTCATTGTCGATTAACCTTATTGTGACCACAACTCTCCTCCATTCACTTCAATCTCTCCCTCCCTCCTGCCCTCCTTCTATCCATCACTCCACCTTCTCCAGAGGATGTACGCCCTGCAAGTTCAAGGAGAGGAGCTGGGGGACTATGCCCCGCACCCCTACGCTGAAGAGGGGTACCTAGAGACAGACCTCCAGCTGGATGCTATCTCCATCCCTGAGACCCTCTTCGACCAGGACACGCTCCTCTACCTGGGCCCCAGGTTCAACACCCTGGCCTCCATCTGCAACACCGCAGACCTCAGCGCATCCTAAGCCCATCTTGCCCTCACCCTCTGGGGCAAAAGGCTCTGCCAGGACTGGCTAGATAGCATTGGCATAACAGGCTAGGTCACCGGCCGCATTCCTGGATTAGACACTGGACTGGATCACTCATTCTTCAAATGAGGTAGAACAGCAAACTTGCTCTTGCGAAATCTGGTTAAGAACAAGCAGTGTCATTTTTTACAAAAACGATCAAATGCACACAGGACTATGAAGATCAGTGATCAATCAATACAAAGACCAAGATGGAACTCAGTGTTGAAACGAGAACAATGAAATCTACCACACCATACCACACCATCTCTTACCTCTTTATTCTTCAGAAAATACATTGAGTCCGAATAGTCTAATATTGTTTTCTATGATGGTTATGATGATGATTCCCAAATCAAATTGTATTTTTTCACATGCTTCGTAAACAACAGGTGTAGACTAACAGTGAAATGCTTACTTACAGGCCCTTCCCAACAATGCAGTGAAACAATATATAAATAGTATAATTTTTTTTATCAAAAAGTATAAAAACAATAACACAAGGAATAAATAACAAAAATAATAACACAAGGAATAAATACACAAGTAATTAAAGCTTGGCTATATACACGGGTTACCAGTACCGAGTCATTGTGCAGGGGTACGAAGTAATTGAGGTAGATATGTACATACAGGTAGGGATATAGTGACTAGGCAACAGGATAGATAATAAACAGTAACTAACAGCAGTGTATGGGGTGAGTCAAAAGAGATTAGTGCAAAAAGAATCAATGCAGATATTCCGGGTAGCTATTGGTTAATTGTTTAACTGACTATTTAGAAGTCTTATAGCTTGGGGGTAGAAGCTGTTCAGGGTTCTGTTGGTTCCAGACTTGGTGCATCGGTACCGCTTGCCGTGCGGTAGCAGAGAGAAGAGTGTATGATTTGGGTGGCTGGAGTCTTTGACATTTTTTAGGGTCTTCCTCTGACACCGCCTGGTATTGAGGTCCTGGATGGCAGGGAGCTTGGCCCCAGTGATGTGCTGGTCCGTACACACTACCCTCTGTAGCGCTTTGTGGCCGGATGCCAAACAGTTGCCAAACCAAGCGGTGATGCACCCGGTCAAGATGCTCTCAATGGTGCAGCTGTAGACATTTTTCAGGATCTGAGGGCCTATGCCATGCCAAATGTGTGTGGACCATGATAGTTCCTTAGTGATGTGGACTCCAACGAACTTGAAGCCCTCAACCTGTTCCACAACAGCTCCATCTATATACATGGGGGCACGCTTGGATTACCAGTGAAAGCTTGGGTTGAAAGTTTTGCGCTGAAGTCTGGTTGATTAATTTGTGTGTATTGGTGTTGGCTTTGAATGTATATTCTATATGTGTTTATTGGTATCTAGGTAAAGGTAATTGTTTTACATTCATTTAGTTTTACTTATGTAGTAATGCAGAGTTCTGTGGTATATTTTCATGCATCTCAATTCACGGTTTCAATGAAACAAACATATTTTCTAAATATAAGTTTACTGTGATTTAATGTTCAATTCCTAACCATCCCAACTTATCAGCAGCATCAACATAGCAAAACATAGGGACAAGTGTGTGTGTGTGTACGTGGAAGTGTGTGCAGGCGTTCATGCATGGGCATGTGTGTTGTGCATTAACCTGGGAAAGTAGCCAGCGTGCAGGAGCCATTGGTAGGCAGAGAGAGTACTGGGTGTGATCTCCTGTTCCAACTGGAAGCCTTTCTGTGGGTAGTCACGGATCCTCTCTAGAACACCTGGAATACACAAACACAAAGTTTACACCTCACACATAGCATCATACTCATGTCTGTTATTCCTACATTGCGTTAATTGAAATGGTTGGCAATGGAAAAATACTGACTTTCAGAATATTTGATTCTGAATGCATTCATACACTCCTGCACTAGAAAGATGAGGCTTGCTGACCTGTGAATAATTATAGACATATTTATCTTACATGGTCTAAAGTTCTATCGAAAACACACAAGTCTTGATATTATGGACAGAGTACCTAGCATGTACGTGATGTGAGGTGGGGGTAGGCAGAGATTCCCATCTGGGGGGAGGTGACGATGGCATGCGTGTGTTCCCCCTGGTCATGCCACTGGCGCAGGAAGGTAGCAAAAACCCTGCGCTCCATAAAGGGCTGCTGGACCAGGATCACCCTGTGGGCTGGGATAGACACATGACAAACACAATCACTAATGGGTAAATGACAAAAATACACATAGGCCTTCTGTAGAAGCATAACAACACAATCCCGGCTTGGCTAAAAATGTGTTTCAGTGATTCAGTTGTGCTCCTCTGCACCTTAGTTGTAGAATAATGCCACACCAATAACATAGTTTTTTTTCTCCATCGGTGTGTCTGTAATGAGGAGAGTCTCACCTGGGATGTTATTCTCCTTGAGGAGCCTGTAGAAGCGGATGTTCTCTCCAGTGTTGGTGGCCTCTGTCTCCAGCAGTATGTTCCCCCTGGGCACTCCCATCCTCAGAGCAACATCCAAGAACACGTCAGCTTCTGGCCTCGTCCAAACACCTGGAACACACAACACACACACTAGAGACATTGGATAGTAACATACAAACACGGTATGTGTGCGTTGATGTGTGTGTGTGTTTTCTTGCATGGGCAGAAATAGGGACAGAGAAAGACAGAAATAGCGGGAAAGATGCCCAGTGTCTTGCTGACCTGCAGTCTGGTTGCCTAAGTAACCAGTGAAAAGCAGCCAAGGAGCCAATCCTTCCAGGAAGAGATCAGCTGACCTCTCCGCCACACGCACATCATGGCAACCCAGGCCTATTATGACATCACTCTGAGAGAACATACATAATTATGACATAATTTGAGGACAGCATCGATTATTACAAAACCCCGAGAGAAAATCTATGAGTATGACATGGAATATGACATCATGGTAAGAGAGGATAGTTCATTATGATGTTATTTTGGGTGAAGCCAGACGAGCTAATCATGACTTCCCAAAAGAGTGTAGCATTACACTACTTAAAATTCAGTTTCAATCCCATTTGAAATGTATCCTGTCAAAATGTATCTTATATGTATATACAGTCAGATATGAAGGCTTGCCTTTTCCAGAGATTAGTGCAGACAAAGGTAGTCCCACAGAACTCTGGCCCACTTATTGTCCATTACTCTCACATGCTGCCCTGTAGGAGAGAACACACACACTTCAAAAGCAGAACCAAATCAAATAACCAAAACAAAAATGATGACACTGAATTAATCAGTAACAATACTTATTCACAGGTCAACAATGTCCTCATTAAATACACGTGTGGAGAGGAAGCACCCTGCTTCACCTCAGGCGAGCACAAACAGAGCTATAATGGTCCACTCCGTTGACACAGCAGCAGCATCTAGACAATAACAGCGCCCTGAGGGCAGGTGACGTGGGTCATCCTTTAAAGACAGCAGTAGCAGTGGCCAGGCTCAACATGCTGCACTACACCAGTGTTCAACTCATTCATACACATAACATCATTCAGAAGCAGTTAACATTGACATTCTCTTTCTCGTCTGTCCCAAGGATAAAAGCTTGGCAAACCCCAGCGGCTCTCTCTCCCAACGTTCTCTCTTTTCCTGCTAACCTGCTTTTCAAGATTTTTCCTGCTAACCTGCTTGCACCCTCACTCTGGTTTAGATTGGGTGTTGTTTTGTTTAGGTCCCGAACTGGACCCAACCCCATCCACAACATAATAAGACAGATGGTTACTTAATGCAAAAAAACAAAAGTAGAGTGGTTAGTCGGGCATATAACGCAAAAGTCTAGCAACCCAAAGGTTGTGAGTTGGAATCTCATCAACTTTAACATTTAAGCTAATTAGCAAGTTTTCAACTACCGTAAATTCCGGACTATAAGCCGCAACTTTTTTCCCAGGCTTTGAACCTCGCGGCTTAAACAATGACGCGGCTAATATATGGATTTTTCCCGCTTTCAATTTTTTTTTCTCCTAAAAAACACTCTGTGACGTGCTCAGTTTTTTGGCGGCATGAAGCTTTCATTAGACCAATGAAATTGCCGAACGGGTTACGGTCAAACAACTTTTTTGTTTACTGTTTAGATTAAATCGAGCACTCTCAAACTTCCCATCATTCTGATTACGGTAGTCATTGTGTCACCCTCATCATGGCAAAGACACGGAGAAATGCATATGATGCAGCTTTCAAGTTGAAGGCGATTGATCTGGCTGTTGGAAAAGGAAATAGAGCTGCTGCACGGGAGCTTGGTCTTAATGAGTCGATGATAAGACGTTGGAAACAGCAGCGTGAGGAATTGACTCAGTGCAGAAAGACAACTAAAGTTTAGGGCAAATTTTTTTTTTTTTGTTACAAGCCGTATTTCGTTAAAGCCTATTTATTTTTGTTACAAGCCGTGTTTCGTTAAAGCCTATTTATTTTTGTTACAAGCCGTGTTTCGTTAAAGCCTATTTATTTTTGTTACAAGCCGTGTTTCGTTAAAGCCTGTGTAAAGTTCATTTGTTTCAATGTGCCGGTAGGCACCTGCGGCTTATAGACATGTGCGGCTTATTTATGTTCAAAATAATATATATTTTTTAATTCAGTGGGTGCTGCTTATATTCAGGTGCGCTTAATAGTCCGGAAATTACAGTACTAACTACTTTCTAGCTACTTTGCAACTACTTAGCATGTTAGCTAACCATTCCCCTAACCCTTTTAGCTAACCTTTCCCCTAACCCTTAACCTAACACCTAAACTTAACCATAGCTTCACTGACGTTTGCCACCTCCATAGGATTCCTTAAAATACCATACCTTTCGCCAATTGGTACCATATTGTACGTTTTACAAATTCGTAACATATAATATGAATTGTAATTCGTAACATATAATACGAAATGGGTCAAGGACATCCACAAATTACTACATACCATATGAAACGTAACGTAATGAATCATACTTAATGGAGTGTCTCGGGTGTACATACATAATAATACGAAATGCTCTAAGACCGGGTTGAGTTTCTGTCATATTGCTTTCATCTGCCCAGTTCTATTCGATCGGTGGAGGGGAATAAACGAGGACAGAGGGAAGGAAAACGTTTTGTGGCATGAAATGCAGCCATGGTGTGCCAGCCCTGACTGCTCATCTAACTGCCTGACCTGACCCTGCTTGCTCTCACTGCCCTCTGGAAGTCCAGTCAGCAGCAGCACACAGTAAACATCCGCTACTGTGTGTGACCTACGGTGTGACCACGGGCACAGAGGTCAAAAGTCAGCCCAAACACACTGTTGTTGTTTTTTACCAAGAAATACATAGATAAATCCTTTAGCGAGGGTGACAGACGTGTCACTGAGAATTCCTGAGATTCCTGCTCTGAAAATGTTGTTAAAATAGAAGTTGATAGCTGAGACCAAATGTCTAACAGCAGATGCTAAGTGGAATCCTTGGGACGACCTTACCTTAACCATTTTAAATGTAATCTTCAACGGGGACACGTCAGAGTTAGACGTCCCAAGGATTCCACTTAAGACTTAAGACTTGCCCAGTGTTTAACACGTACCAGTACTTGCATTTTTGATTAGAGTGTGTTTCTAGACATCCTAAAGGTTAAATGTGTGATGTTGATATTATAAGGGAAAACCCTGAACAAGTAAATTTGACATCAAAATAACTATCTGATGACATCAGCGCTGACCCCTGTACAGTTGTGATAAGTATGAATATAGTGCATTGTGTAAATAAAACAATGCAGAATCAAGTTTAATTAAACACATTAAACCATAAATAAATACCATATTTCACAGTTATATAAATATTTCTTTCGTCCTATAATATGAACAAACTACATTTGGTAGGTGCTAAACAGTGAGGAAAAGGAAAAGGCATGGATGTCTTTCACTCCTTTTCCCTGGCAGACCTACAACCCTACAACCTGTCCCTGGGTCTGCAGGTAGACATCATACAGCTCCCTGAGGTGGATTATCAGCTCCTCTGTGTTCTGGCCTGTGAGGGCCTTTGGGCCATGTGGCCCCTGAGGGCGTCCATTTTCCCCCAAGCCCCAAGCAGGTGCATTTTGTTGGCCACGACAACGTGGGGCCAGTGGGAGAGTCCGGCTCGTACTGGTCCAGCTCGAAACGCAGGTGCTGGAGCTGGGTCCAGGGTTCAGGGGAGGACAGGTCCAGGACAAAGAGCAGGAAGCGACAGCACTCAACGTGGTGCAGGAAAGAGATCCCCAGGCCTCGGTTCAGATGGGCCCCATGGATGATACCAGGGATGTCAGCCACCAGACAATGGGAAAGGGAGGGATGGTAAACTGCATGATCAACCTTTGTGCCCAACATAATATACAACAGTAAGACAAACTCCATTACCTGCCACTTGCTCATGGTCCCTGTACTTAACAATGCCGACGTGGGGTTGAGCGTTGTGAAGGGGTAGGTAGCCACAGCAGGCCTGGCATTGGAGATGGTCCATAGAAGAGAAGACTTCCCTGCATTGGGAAACCCAACCTGAAGTGAAAAAACACACACTAACATGTAAATCTAAGAAAATGTTATACATTATTGTGGGATCAAGTAACATCCCATTTATATGTCTACAATATTATTGTAACCAGCCCACATTATCATAACATAGACCTAGTCAGAGGAGAGTGAGCCCCACTCCCATGTCTCACCAGTCCGGCATGGGTCATGGAACGCAGCTCCAGCTGGAGGACAACTCTCCTGGCCTCTCTCTCCCGGGGTGGCCATCATTGGGGCACGGTTCTCATTGGACAGGAAGCGCGGTTCCCCTTTTCCCCCGCCCCTCCAAAAACAGCCACGTACTCCTGGCTATGCTGGGAGAGGTCTGCCATAGTCTCCCCCTGCTCCTTCACCACCGTGCCCACTGGCACCGGCATGGTCCCAAAACACCACACACAACATTCAGTTTGGCCTTCACTTTTCTTTACAGTCAGCATTATGGTATTTGGTATTTACTTAGTAATTACATCGCAAAATTAAAGTAATTAAAATCTATGTTCATACAAGAGCCCCTAATTCAAAGCAATACCCCGGCCGTAGCCATGGGCCCTAACTCACAGCGATGTAGGTTGTGCTGGCGTTTCTCCACAACTTTGATCTGAATAGGTAAACCAAAGCTTCTCAGAAGATCAAGACTTTTTAACCAGATTATAAACAATGTATAACCAGGTCGGTTTGAGAATAGTGCAACACTGTTGAGAGTGAGTGTCTCTCACCCACTTTTGATGATGTTCCCACCATCTCCTCCATTCCCTCCGTCCGGTCCACCCCACTCTTTCCGGGGCTCACTATGGAAGGTGCAGGCCCCTTTCCCACCTGCTCCAGCCAGTAGCTTCACATTGCGGTGGTCCACAAAGTGGCGAGTCTAAACAGAGTGAGAGCTTAAAGATATCTACCTGCATTCTAAAATCATATCCCACTTGCACCCTCTTGAAAACTTAACTAAGCTAATATCATTGTCACATCTTATAGTATAATCAATATTTGCTTATCCTTATTTGAGTCAGTGTTCACTTCGTCAACAATAATAGTGACTCAAATATTAATTACACACCTATTTTTCAGTGGCAATTGACGAGACTATAACTGACTAAATAGACCCAGAAAAATATATATTTCAGTTGACTAAAACGAGACAAGATGAAATTATCTGTGACTAAAATCTCACTACTAAATGGACTGGACAAGAGTTTTTGGAGAGATTGAGAGCTTTGAGTGATAAGCACAATTAATATTGGCAGCACAGAAGCACAGCGCAGTTCTGTTAAGCAGTGTGAAGGACCCGCCACACACAGACTAGCGTACATCAGCTTGTGAGCTGCGGGGGAGCAAGCGATGAGTGTGAGTGGGCAGACAGGCTGATAGGCTCCGCTCCGCCTCCGATCATACACATATTCAACGTAACTAACCAGTCACCACCAGCCTTCTAGTTAGATACCCTTTGCCTGGTTAAGAAACACAAGCTGCTTAACTAAATTAAAAACAATAGCAGCAGCATTAAGTTTAATAGTAAAACAACAGTCAAGCTATGTTTTTCTCTCCCTTGAGTATAAAATGTTTTTGAATTTGTAGTCTCACTCAACCCTCACACTTTTCCCACTGCATTTCATAGACAGGTTCTGTAATGAACGTACTAGCCAAGTCTCCCTCTTTTCCTCAGAGAAAACGACTTGATACTAGCCATTACCGTTCAAAAGATATTATCCATAATACCAGCACTCACTTTTTTTCTTTCCATCGCGCATTGGTGGGCCGCATTTTACATTCATAAAGCATATCACGGCCCTTGCCAAGAGTGTGCAAAGCTGTCATCAAGGCAAAGGGATGCTATTTGAAGAATCTCAAATATAAAATATACTTTTTTGGTTACATGATTCCATATGTGTTATTTCATAATTTTGATGTCTTCACTATTATTCTACAATGTGAAAAATAGTAAAAATCAAGGAAAACCCTTGAATGAGTAGGTGTTCTAAAACTTTTGACCGGTAGTGTATGTTTGTCATATTTCTGCTGTTGGCAAGAGAATTGGATGTTATGCAGAAGAATATGTTGGTAGGACAAGTCTATGTATGTTTGTGCACATGGAAGACAGTGATTTATGTTTACTATAGGTTAATGAGGCAATACAAATGTGATGTGACTAAAATGGCCCACTGTTTCTCATTCTGACATTAAATAGACCACATCATTATTCAAATGACAAAAATGCAACTAAGACAATGATATTTTAGTCAAAATGATTAAGACTAGACCAACTTTTTTTAAGTAATGCAAAAATGAACACTGATTTGAGTGCATTATGGAACAAGTAAGCCCTGTCCAGAATTCTCCAAAATGCAGAAAAACGAGCTATCTAGCTATAGTATATTCGGAAAGTATTCAGACCGCATGACTTTTTTCACATTTTGTTACCTTATAGCCTTATTCTAAAATTAATAAAATAGTTTTTCTCCCCTCATGAATCTACACACAATACCCCATAACGATAAAGCAAAAACAGGTTTTTAGAAATTGTAGCAAACTTAATTTAAAAAAACACTGAAAAATGACATTTAATTTTTTTTTTTAAATGTTAACAATTTTCTACATTACAGAATAGTGAAAATATCAAAACTATGAAATAACACATATGGAATCATGTAGTAACCAAAAATGTGTTAAACAAATCAAAATATTCTTCAAAGTAGCCACCCTTTGCCTTGATAACAGCTTTGCACACTCTTGGCATTCTCTCAACCAGCTTCACCTGGAATGGATTTCAATTAACAGGTGTGCCTTCTTAAAAGTTAATTTGTTGAATTTATTTCCTTCTTAATGCGTTTCAGCCAATCAGTTGTGTTGTGACAAGGTAGATAGCCCTATTTGGTAAAAGACCAAGTCCATATTATGGCAAGAACAACTCAAATAATAAAGATAAATGAGTCCATCATTACATGAAGCTCAGTCAAGTGCAAAGTTCCTTCAAGTGCAGTCTCAAAAACCATCAAGCGCTATGATGAAACTGGCTCTCACGTGGACCACCACAGGAATGGAAGACCCAGAGTTACCTCTGCTGCAGAGGATAATTTCATTACAGTTACCAGCCTCTGATTGCAGCCCAAATAAATGCTTCACAGAGTTCAAGTAACAGATACATCACAACATCAACTGTTCAGAAGAGACTGCATGAAATCAGGCTTTCAATGTCAAATTGCTGCAAAGAAACCACTAGTAAAGGGCACCAATAACAAGAAGAGACTTGCTTGGGCCAAGAAACCAGAGCAATGGAAATTAGACCGGTAGAAATTTGTCCTTTGGTCCAAAGTCCAAATTAGACATTTTTGGTTCCAACCGCCGTGTCTTTGTAAGACGCAGAGTAGATAAACGGATGATCTCCACATGTGTTGTCCCCACCATGAAGCATGGAGGAGGTGTGTTTTTTTTGCTGGTGACACCATCTGTGATTTATTTAGAATTCAAGGCACACTTAACCAGCATGGTTATCACAGCATTCTGCAGCGATACGCCATCCCATCTGGTTTGCACTTAGTGAGACTATCATTTGTTTTTCAACAGGACAATGACCAAACACACCTCCAGGCTGTGTAAGGGCTATTTGACCAACAAGGAGAGTGATGGAGTGCTGCATCAGATGACCTGGCCTCCACAATCCCCCGACCTCTACCCAATTGAAACTCCTGCGTTGTCTTGGCTGTGCGCTTAGGGTCGTTGTCCTGTTGGAAGGTGAACCTTCGCCTCAGTCTGAGGTCTTGAGCAGGGTTTCATCAACGATCTCTCTGCACTGAAAAACATCCCCACAGCATGATGCTGCCACCACCATGCTTCCCCATAGGGATGGTGTCAGGTTTCCTCCAGCTTGGCATTCAGGCTAAAGAGTCCAATCTTGGTTTCATCAGACAAGAGAATCTTGTTCCTCATGGTCTGAGAGTCTTTTAGGTGCCTTTTGGCAAACACCAAGTGGGCTGTCTTTTACTGAGGAGTGGCTTCTGTCTGGCCACTCTACCATAAAGGCCTGATTGATGGAGTGCTACAAACATGGTTGTCCTTCTGGAAGGTTCTCCCATCTCCACAGAAGAACTCTGGAGCACTGTCAGAGTGACCATCGTGTTCGGCCCTTCTCCCCCAAATGCTCAGTTTGGCCGGGCAGCTAGCTCTAGGAAGTCTTAGTGGTTCCAAACTTCCAAACTGAAGGCCACTGTGTTCTTGGGGACCTTCAATGCTGCAGCAATGTTTTGGTACCCTTCCCCAGATCTGTGACTTGAGACAATCCTGTCTCAGAGCTCTAAGGACAATTACTTAGACCTCATGGTTTGGTTTTTGCTCTGACATGCACTGTCAACTGTGGGACATTATATAGACAGGGGTGTGACTTTCCCAATCATGTCCAATCAATTTAATTTGGACTCAAATCAAGTTGTACAAAAATCTGAAGGTTGATCAATGGTAACAGGATGTACCTGAGCTGAATTTCGAGTCTCATAGCAAAGGGTCTGAATACTTACGTAAATAGGGTATTATTTTTTTATTTACAATACATTCGCAAAAATTTCAAAAAACCTGTTGTCATTGGGTATTGGTTGTAGATTGATGAGGAAAATGTTTTATTTAATCCATTTTAGAATAAGGCTATAACGTAACAAAATGTGGTCAAGGGGTCTGAATACTTTCGAAAGCACATTACTTGGCAATGTACACAACCATGTTGTGCAGTGCATGGCTAACTTTTCTTAGTGAGCCGAGGACAGGGGATAACTAATCGAGCTAGTTAGCTTTATCACATTAAAACATACCATTTTTTTTCTGACAGTTCTTTCTTTTGGGGATTTCCTCTAATTGCACAGGACGTGGTGACATTCCTGATTCCAATTGTTTTCCTCTGTGCTGCCAAGTGGCTTCTGAGCCCTGTCAACCAGCTGCCCTTCACCTCGTTCCTAAAGCAAACGTGCGCAAATATTCGGCTTATCTCTTGGACAAGCCATCTTCGGCTCTGAACCTTTGTCAATATAGTTACCATTGGAAAATAATGAATGTCATGTCGAAGGGAGACAGCCAGAAGTGTCGCCCTGACCTCGTTAGCTAGTTAACAGTAGCGTTACTATAGCAGGATAATGTGTTAGTTAGCTAGCTAACGTAGCTCGCTGACTGTGGTTATGAGCTAACGTTAGCTATACAAGTCACTTTCGACAAGCCTACTAATTAAATCGGCAAAAAAAATGTCCATCTATCTCTAGATATTTTACAAAATCTTGCAATCTAACAACACTAAACAAACATGAAGCTTTTATATCAATGCTAACTGTTTGGAGCAACAACTTCACTTCAGCAGCATACTGCGAGCTAGCTACGGTAGCAACCGAGGTTCAAAAAGCATATAAAGTCAAAGTTTGGTCGTGTGATGGAACATTGCTTCATACAAGACAAGATACAAAACAAGGTGAAAGTAAATTTATTTTACATATTAAACAGTAACAAAAGACGAAGATGAACAGTCAATTAAACATTCATATTTGGTTATGCACAAACAAACCCTTTATTCTGTCACGCACACGCAATGTATTGCATTATAAGCAAAGCAGTACATATCCAATTCACAGGAAATGAATACAATGATATATTATGCAGTCTAAAGAAGCCTATGATTGTCACTGTAGAGTTGAGTTAACATACAGTTATTGAGCTGTTTGACAGCCAGGTACCTCAGAAATCCCACTTTATTGGCAACATACAAGTGTAATGAGTTGTGCTGTCCCCTTTTCAGCATTTTATAGTAAAGTTCCAGTCTGACATTACTAGGATTATTACAGGGGATATACGTATACCTATACAACAAACCAAACCATGATTTTCATAAAATGATCAAATCGTTTGAGGTAAATAAAGACAACCACAACATCTCTTTACATATTGTACATTGTCATAGAAATTATAAGGCAAGTGTGTTTGTGGGACAAACTTGTCTTCTATAACACTCATAAGGACTTACCAACCAACACTTGATCTAGGATCACTTCAAATAAAGTAAATTGAGTAAGACAAATGGCAAACTTGTTTTGTTTCTGTAAACATACACCAAACATGTATGCCATATGCACTCACACACATAGGCTAAGACTACATCACATTGGTTAGAATGTAATACTTTACAAAACATCCCTCTATATGGGTTAAGACAGTTGAAGCAAACCCCAAACACAATTGGAAAAAATAATACTTTGGATTATGTACTCAACTAGATAGAAGGCTAAGACTTTTCATTTTTGTACCCTAACAGGCTATAGACTCAATAGTGTGTGGTAGCACACAGCAAGTCATTAAAGTCAATTATCAAGCCTACTGATAATCTCATCCTCTGCTCCAGTGACTGACTGTATTGCACGTATTGAAAAAGTGTTGTGCGGATTGCTAAAAACATTCTAAAATCCTCTCCCTGTGTGTTACTTTACTTTGGCTGTTTGGAAATCATTTCTTGGAAACAACTACGATAAGTAAAAGTGCATTACAGAGAATGAGACATAGAAAAATGAAAACATCTGATAAATGAAATTGTACCTTGATAAATAAATATACCGAACAAAAATGTAAACGCAACATGTAACATGTTGGTCCCATGTTTCAGGAGCTGAAATAAAAGATCCCAGAAATGTTCCATACACACAAAAAGCTCAAATTTTGTGCACACGTGTTTACATCCCTGTTAGTGAGCATTTATCATTTGCCAAGATAATCCATCCATCTGACAGGTGTGGCATGTTAAGAAGCTGATTAAACAGAAAGATCATTACACAGGTACACCTTGTGGTGGGACAATAAAAGGCCACTAAATTGTGCAGTTGTCACACAACACAATGTCACAAGTCTCAAGTTGAGAGAGCGTGCAATTGGCATGCTGACCACAGGAATGTCCACCAGAGCTGTTTGCAGAGAGCTGAAAGTTCATTTCTCTACCATAAGCCGCCTCCAACATTGTTTTAGAGAATTTGGCAGTACGTCCAACCAGCCTCTCAACCACAGACCACGTGTAACCACGCCAGCCCAGGTCCTCCACATCCGGCTTCATCACCTGCGGGATCGTCCAAGACCAACAACCTGGACAGCTGATCAAACTGTGGGTTTGCACAACCAAAGAATGTCCACACAAACTGTCAGAAACTGTCTCAGGGAAGCTCATTTGCGTACTCATCGTCCTCACCAGGGTCTTGATCTGACTACATTTCGGCATCTTAGCCGACTTCGGTGGGCAAATGCTCACCTTTTGATGGCCACTGGCATGCTGGAGAAGTGTGCTCTTGATGGATGAATCCTGGTTTCAACTGTACAGGGCTGATGGCAGACAGCGTGGATGGCGTCGTGTAGGCAAGCAGTTTGCTGATGGCAGCATTGTGAACAGAGTGCCCCATGGTGGCGATGGGGTTATGGTATGGGCAGGCATACGCTACGAACAATGAACATAATTGATCCACGCCCCTCCCTTTTTTCCAAAGTTATCTGTGACCAACAGAATCATATCTGTATTCCCAGTAATGTGAAATCCATAGATTAGGGCCTAATGAATTCATTTCAATTGACTGTTCCTTATATGAACTGTAACTCAGGAAAATCTTTGAAATTGTTGCGTTTATATTTTTGTTCAGTGTAAATATAGCATGGAAAAAGTCCCAACTTATAAAAATCTACAAATAATTTTGCTTAATAAAAAAATGTTTAGTTAAAAAAAGATATGCAATCAGACAAAATTAAAGAATTAACAAAGAGGTTTGATCATGGAAATTAATTGTACATATTAGCTGTAATATGATGGTTGTTGATAGTTGCACTCTCTTGTCAATCTACCAGCTATTGTGTCTATAACCTTACTCAAACATGTGTTCTTCATATGCAGACAGAGTGGTAACACTGAACAGTCGGTAACATCACACACCGATCTACACAACTTCACAGTTTCAAACACAACCTGAACACTTCAGTTTGAACACTACTGACAAGTCCCATTTTCACCTTAATCAAGTTAAGCTTTACACTGAATAAAAGATGCTGAATGTATGACCAAACATTATTTTTGTGACCTGGGCACATTTTAAATTACAATCTTAGACAGAGGACAGCACTTGTATTGTGCACCCTGTGAAAGACAGACAGAAAAGTAGGGTGAGAGAACCAGACAGAGGTTGATAGCGAGGACAGAGACCAAAAAAGGAAGACATATAAAGGCAAGGTTCGAATTAAACATATGAGTCTTTTCAACGCTTATGATGGTGCCAACGTTAATATAATAATGCTATTGAGGGTTCCCCGATTTGTTACCAGATACCCCATAATTCAAATCATCTTAGAGGGCGAGGAAAAGAAGAGAAAGCAGAGATAAGAGGTGTTTCATGCAGGATCTCCTGAACCAGTTCACCTGTACTCAGTTAGAAAATAGTGAACCAGCAGAACATGAATCTGACTGCTAGCCTGCTAATCCGTGTCTCAGCAAACTAAAAAGATTCAGAGATAAATCTAACTCATTTACTCAGAGACTGGTTTACACACGACTGTTGGGGGTTATTCACAGAACTGTTCCCTTGCCTAACTTGTCCACCAGTTTGCCCAGGAGGTGGTGCCTTATTGCTGGTAGTTTCCGTATTGACCCTAAAAGAGAGGGAGTTAGAAAATAAACATCTTTAGTCATGTCAGGTCAGCATGAGATGGGGAATACTTTTGTTCATGAATACTTTCTCATGATTCAAAGCAACCCATGGGCATCGCCACTGTGGTAATTTGCGGTGTGAGTTGCCCAATTTACCCAATGTTTTGTTGGACAGCACAGTCCTCCTCAAAACGTGGGGTTGGGGGTAGCTGTAGTTGTACCTGTTCGTAGGCGTAGGGCCTCTGTGTCTGTGCCCCAGAGGCAGCCTGGGAGGAGCGGTAGGAGCTGTACTGCTGGCCCTGACCCTGCTGGTACTGGGAGTACTGGGACGGCGCACCCTGACCTGGACCTGGAGACCAAATCAGTCAATCAACCAAGTCTTGAATCACACTGACGGATGTAACAGTGAAACAATCATCATCTTTAAAAAAAAAAAAATGTCCTGATATGAATGTTCAATTCCCAACCAGCCCAACAATCCCAACTATCAGCAACATCAATATGTCCATTGCGAAACATAGGCACGTGTATGTCTATGTGTCTGTCACTGTATGTCTGTGCGTTCATGCAAGCGTGTGTGCGTGTGTGTGTGCGCCTGTGTGTGTTCCTTACCGTAGCCCTGTGGCTGTCCGCTGTAGCCCTGCTGTGAGGGGTACTGTTGTTGGCTGAAGGGCTGCTGCTGGCCTGACCCTTGCTGGTACTGGGCCTGCTGCTGACTGTACTGGGAGTTGCCTGGGGGTCGGGAGCAGCAATTTAACTACTTCAAGACTTAACTTTATACTGTAATCTCTCGTGGACAGATGCGTGTAACATTAATAGTAATCGAGCATCTGACACAATTACGCAAGATTTTACTGTAGTTCTGGGTGTCTGAGATTGGGCCTAAAGTGGCATATAGCTAGCAGCTACAAAACTATCACAAGTTCACAACCTTTATGCTTATTAGGCATGAGCCTATGTGTTTTGGGAACATACCTCCTTCGTAGTAGTGCTGTGAGGACTCATCAAAGGACCTCTCATAGCCCTGTTCACCGTAGGATGACTGTTGGTAGGAGTACTCCCCATGACCTGGAGGGGGCAGGAATGAGCACATGCCAAAACCAATCCACCATAAAACAATGTGGCTCCTCACACATTTACAGTAGAGAGCTTGGTCCTTTCACAGTTTGTAAAAAGCTTACATACATAGGTCTGCACCCATTAGTTGACAAGAGCACAAACAGACATTTGAAGTGCCTCGGACACTCAAACACAGAAAGCACACAAAAACACTCTAGAATCAGTTGGAGCTCTGCCCTAAACGATTTTCAAAAATGGGAAATCTAACATTTCCGCACACCAGACGGGAACACTATTGACAGAGGCACACCGGGAGGAAACAGTTCTAAGACCAAACTCGGCACTTTGCCATCAAAATCATAATCCTTCCACAAAAATCCACCGTACAAAAGACTCCCATTGAACTCCCACACGAAGGGAAAGGAAAGACAAGAAGCCAGAGGATTGGAATATGGAGTTCAGCGCTGCAGTATAACTTGAAGACAGGGCAGTGGGATGACACTGAGACGGGATGGCATGTATGCGTGTGCGTGTGTGTGATTGAGATGTCTGAAAGGTGTGTATGTGTTGGAGGGGTTGTGTGTGTGAGGGTCAAGGCTCTAAATGATTACCATCAGAGTAATACTGCTGGTTTATGGGCTCGCTGGAGCTCTGAGTGTGTCCGTACTGCTCTCCGTAGAAATCGTCTTGTCCCATGTACTGCGGTGCAGATCCTGCAAGACAGGCGACACCAGCATTGGTTAATCAGCTGGTCGGACCAATGGGCCTCTGTGTTGGTGACTAAAGGGGGCTGGACCAGGGCGCTTTGGGAGTTGGAGGGGAGTGTGTGTGTGTGTGTGTGTGTGTGTGTGTGTGTGTGTGTGTGTGTGTGTGTGTGTGTGTGTGTGTGTGTGTGTGTGTGTGTGTGTGTGTGAGTGTGAGAGAGAGAAGTAGTGTCTTATGGGTGCTAATTACATAATGAGAAGCTTTTTTGTAGTTCAATGACTCAAGTTCAAGAGGTCCTATTGGTAGATTTAAACTGAATAAATGATTGTGTTGGAGGCGTTGTCTGAAATGTGAATTCCATGGGAAGAAAATGCATCATTTTGGCGTCCATTTTCATTTCAGAATGTTCAGCCCTATCCAAACCATGATCTGAAAAAGTATAGAATCCTATGAGAATTAAATGAAATATGACTTTCTGAAAGGACCAATAAGAGTGGTTTTTGAAATCTCAGACGGGCCAATCATATGGGAGACGCTGTGGTGGTGGTGTGCAGAAACTCCAGATGCCATTCCTTCACAAACGACTGAATCAGAAACCAAATATATTTATTTCCGTTGCCAGAAGTATTGCTAGAAATATCGCTGTATCTGCAAGACAGCAACTCACAGTCTTGCTAAATATTAATATTCTACAAAATATTGATCCAATAACGTAATGCAAAAAGGACCATTATCAGAGCAGTCAACAGCTAGAGAACAAATAATCTTTCATGGCAAAAGAAAACGATTCAATTCCCCATTGACAAATATCCTTTCTCAGTGATGAACTATACACTGGAACAATAGAGTCCTTGTAGACAAGATCTAGTGATCGTACCTGGACAAGCTGGGATAAGACTAAGGTAAGCCACAGCAAACAACCCAGGGCAAGTGACCTCTGTTTCCCTGGAGACATTTTCTCAGACATCCTACAGACGAGCTACTGACGAGTCTCTGTGAGGTACATGCCTAGTCCACGTCCCACACCAAACACAAGGGGACGTTTAGGGACTAGTTTTAGGCTCATGCTGACACCATGGGTAAAGGGATTTACAGAGACTGGGACTCCAAGTTACAACAGCCATAAATCTTCAGTAAAGTTACAGGCAGGCCATTACTATGGGTGAGATCATCTAGGCTACACACCTGCGATACCATGGTAACGTATGCGCATCCGTGACAGATTATATCCACCATAAATATCATAGTCTGTTTTTTAGGCTCACACCTCCTAAACACCTGCTAACCATTAACATATCCACCTTTCAGCCAACGTCCATGTCATCTGCATCCGCTGTGGCTACATCTTCAGGAGTTCTCTAGTAATCATCTCCACCATGAACCACACAGCCATTTTCTCCACATATAAACCACAGTGCATCTGCAGCCCATGACCAAACCGCAGCAGCCTGGAGAAAGACAGAAAGCCACGGTCACTTACCTTGCTGTGTGGGTCGGTAGGTCCCCATGGGCCTCTGGCTCATCATGTTGTTGCCTTGCCCGCTCTGCCCCAACATGCCCATAGCAGCCTGCTGACCCTGGTACTGCTGCTGCCCGCCACCAGTCTGGGATGACGGGTAATGAGGTGTGGCCGACTGCTGGTGCATCATGGAGACTAAAAGGCGGTTGGGGGGGAGGGAAGGGGCGTTATGGGGAGAGATCTTAAACATTAACACACACACACAATGTCAACATCTTCATCACTGTCATCAACAACATACATAACCAGAACAGAAACAGGCAGAATCAAAAGAAGAAGAAAAAAAGGGAGGGGTCATGACAGTCAGAGAGTAGCCAGAAAGGGAGGGGGGCTGTTTCAAATACTCAAAGAATCTGGGAGAGAGAGAGGCTTTAAAATGCTCTGGAGGAAATGGAAAAGAAGCCATAGAGGGGTCAGTGCATAAAACAGAGATAAATACACATGGACAACCAGGGAGACGAGGGTGGGCTGCAGGGCTGCATGTCAGGGTTACAGGTCAGGAGAAGAGAGGAGAGCCTGAAGCAGGGAGGTGACTGGGGCTAGACTAGCAAATACAAGACTCCAGAGGGAGGATGGGGCTGCCTACCAGTCTGATGAACTGAATGTGTTTGGTTCTTCTTGTCGTTCATATAGGACAATGCAGACATTCAGAGGTTTTGGAGTGTGAAGTTCAAGTGTATAAAGACTAGAGAAGGTTTTCTAACAGAGAGGGCAGAGGGAAGGTTATTGAGAATGATATTGAAACGCTGTGGAATACCTTCAGGGGTTCCTTGGGTCAGTGAATCATCCACCAATGTCCTGTCTCCTGTCTAAATCAATATAATCCTCATTTTCTAGAATCCTGGGAGAGCAGACCTCCCTCCCTATCTCTCCCTCCCTCTCTAGGCCCTACTGATACAGGGAACACTACAGTATACCCTCAATCCCAACCTCCAGACTACACATGTACAGTTGAAGTCGGAAGTTTACATACACTTAGGTTGGAGTCATTAAAACTAGTTTTTCAACCACTCCACAAATTTCTTGTTAACAAACTATAGTTTTGGCAAGTTGGTTAGGACATCTACTTTGTGCACGACACAATTAATTTTTCCAACAATTGTTGGTCAGAAGTTTACACACACTAAGTTGACTGTGCCTTTAAACAGGCTAATTTACATCATTTGAGTCAATTGGAGGTGTACCTGTGGATGTATTTCAAGGCCTACCTTCAAACTCAAACTCAGTGCCTCTTTGCTTGACATCAAGGGAAAATCAAAAGAAATCAGCCAAGACCTCAGAAAAAAAAGGTAAACCTCCACAAGTCTGGTTCTTCCTTGGGAGCAATTTCCAAACGCCTGAAGGTACCACGTTCATCTGTACAAACAATAGTACACAAGTTTAAACACCATGGGACCACGCAGCCATCATACTTCTCAGGAAGGAGACACGTTCCGTCTCCTAGAGATGAACGTACTTTGGTGTGAAAAATGCAAATCAATCCCAGAACAACAGCAAAGGACCTTGTGAAGATGATGGAGGAAACAGGTACAAAAGTATCTATATCCACAGTAAAATGAGTCCTATATCAACATAACCTTAAATGCCGCTCAGCAAGGAAGAAGCCAGGGCTCCAAAACCACCATAAAAAAGACAGACTACGGTTTGCAACTGCACATGGGGACAAAGACTGTACTTTTTGGAGAAATGTCCTCTGGTCTGAGGAAACAAAAATAGAACTCTTTGGCCATAATGACCATCGTTATGTTTGGAGGAAAAAGGGGGAAGCTTGCAAGCCGAAGAACACCATCTCAACCGTGAAGCACGGGGGTGGCAGCATCATGTTGTGGGGGTGCTTTGCTGCAGGAGGGACTGGTGCACATTGAAGCAACATCTCAAGACATCAGTCAGGAAGTTAAAGCTTGGTCACAAATGGGTCTTCCAAATGGACAATGACCCATGAAAACTTCCAAAGTTGTGGCAAAATGGCTTAAGAACAACAAAGTCAAGGTATTGCAGTGGCCATCACAAAGCCCTGACCTCAATCCTATAGAAAATTTGTGGGCAGAACTGAAAAAGCGTGTGCGAGCAAGGAGGCCTACAAACCTGACTCAGTTACACCAGCTCTGTCAGGAGGAATGGGCCAAAATTCACCCAACTTATTGTGGGAAGCTTGTGGAAGGCTACCCGAAACATTTGACCCAAGTTAAACAATTTAAAGGCATTGCTACCAAATATTAATTGAGTGTATGTAAACTTTTGACCCACTGGGAATGTGATGAAAGAAAGAAATGCTGAAATAAATCAGTCTCTCTACTATTACTCTGAAATTTTACATTCTTAAAATAAAGTGGTGATCCTAACTGACCTAAGACAGGGAATTTTTACTAGGATTAAATGTCAGGAATTGTGAAAAACTGAGTTTAAATGTATTTGGCTAAGGTGTATGGAAACGTCCGACTTTAACTGTATCACTCTAAGACAGGGTTCGCAAACTTGCGCCCCACAGGCGGATATTGGCCCCCCAAGTTTTCTGAGCAAAACAATTTAATTATACACTGAACAAAAATATAAATGCAACAATTTAAAAGATTTACAGTTCATATAAGAAGATAAGTCAATTAAAATAAATAAACATGGCCCTAATCTATGGATTTCATGACTGGGAATGCAGATATGCATCTGTAGGTCACAGATACCTTAAAAAAAAGGTAGGGGCATGGATCAGGAAACCAGTCAGTATCTGGTATGACCCCCATTTGCCTCATGGAGCGTGACACAGCTCCTTCGCATAGAGTTGATCAGGCTGTTGATTGTGGCCTGTGAAATATTGTCCCACTCCTCTTTAATGGCTGTACGAAGTTGCTGGATATTGGCGGTAACTGGAACAAGCTGTCGTACATGTCGATCCAGAGCATCCCAAAAAGGCTCAATGGGTGACATGTCTGGTGAGTACGCAGACCATGGAAGAACTGGGACATTTTCAGTTTCCAGGAATTGTGTACAGATCCTTGCGACATGGGGCAGTGCATGCTGAAACATGTGACGGCGGCGGATGAATGGCACGACATTGTGCCCCAGGATCTCGTCACGGTATCTCAAATTCAAATTCAAATTGCCATACGATAACTGCCCATACCATAACCCCACTATGGGGCACTCTGTTCACAACGTTGACATCAGCAAACTGTTCGCCCACACAACGCCATACACGCTGCCATCTGCCCAGCACAGTTGAAACCGAGATTCATCCGTGAAGAGCACTCTTCTCCAGCGTGCAAGTGGCCATCGAAGGTGAGCATTTGCCCACTGAAGTCGGTTACGACGCCTAACTGCAGTCTGGTCAAGAACCTGGTGCAGATGACAAGCACAGAAAAGCGTTTCCCTGAGACGGTTTCTGACAGTTTGTGCAGAAATTATTCGGTTGTGCAAACCCACAGTTTAATCAACTGTCCGGGTGGCTCGTCTCAGACCATCCCGCAGGTGAAGAAGCCGGATGTGGAAGTCCTGGGCTGGTGTGGCTCTGCGGTTGTGAGGTCGGTTGGACATACTACCAAATTCTTTAAAACGACATTGGAAGCGACTTATGGTAGAGAGATTAACATTAAATTCTCATGCAACAGCTCTGGTGGATATTCCTGCAGTAAGCATGCCAATTGCACACATCAGTGGCATTGCATTGTG
This sequence comes from Salmo trutta, assembly GCF_901001165.1. Classification (NCBI taxonomy): domain Eukaryota; kingdom Metazoa; phylum Chordata; class Actinopteri; order Salmoniformes; family Salmonidae; genus Salmo; species Salmo trutta. The sequence continues at coordinate 37,385,544 of NC_042984.1, forward strand.
TGACAATACTGCACATTTTAGAGTGGCATTTTATTGTCCCCAGAACCAGGTGCACCTGTGTAATGATCATGCTGTTTAATAAGCTTCTTGATATGCCACACCTGTCAGGTGGATGGATTATCTTGGCAAAGGAGAAATGCTTACTATGTAAACAAATTTGTGCACAAAAATTGAGAGAACCAAGTTTTTTGTGCGTATGGAACATTTTTGGGATATTTTATTTCAGCTCATGAAACATGGGATCAACACTTCTATATTTTTGTTCAGTATCCAGTATATCGTTGTTTTTTTATTATAGTTTTTTTGGGGACAAAAAAAATACTGTAAAAACACCAGGAAATCCGCTCCAGGTGATTTTAATTTTGGAAATCTGTTCTGAAGTATTGCCACTCATAATAGAGACACGTGATCATATACAAATGGAAGAAAGGTTTAATATTAGAGGTCGGCCGATTATGATTTTTCAACGCCGATACCGATACCTGATTATTGGGTAGCCCCCAAAAATCCCGATGCCGATTAATCGGCCGATTCTTTTGTTTATTTGTAATAATGACAACTACAACAATACTGAATGAACACTTATTTTAACTTAATATAATACATTAATAAAATCAATTTAGCCTCAAATAAATAATGAAACATGTTCAATGTGGTTTAAATAATGCAAAAACAAAGTGTTGGAGAAGAAAGTAAAAGTGCAATATGTGCCATGTAAGAAAGCTAACATTTAAGTGCCTTGCTCAGAACATGAGAACATGTGAAAGCTGGTGGTTCCTTTTAACATGAGTCTTCAATATTCCCAGGTAAGAAGTTTTAGGTTGTAATTATTATAGGAATTATAGGACTATTTCTCTCTATACGATTTGTATTTAATATACCTTTGACTATTGGATGTTCTTATAGGCACTTTAGTATTGCAAGTGTAACAGTATAGCTTCCGTCCCTCTCCTCACTCCTACCTGGACTCGAACCAGGAACACATCGACAACAGCCACCCGTTTAATGCTAGCTAGCAACTTACCTTTGCTTCTTACTGCATTCGCGTAACAGGCAGGCTCCTCGTGGAGTGCAATGTAAAGCAGGTGGTTAGAGCGTTGGACTAGTTAACCGTAAGGTTGCAAGATTGAATCCCCGAGCTGACAAGGTAAAAATCTGTCGTTCTGCCCCTGAACAAGGCAGTTAACCCACCGTTCCTAGGCCGTCATTGAAAATAAGAATGTGTTTTTAACTGACTTGCCTAGTTAAATAAAGGTGTAAAAAAAATTAAAATTTTAAATAAATAATCGGCAAATCGATGTCCAAAAATACAGATTACCGATTGTTATGACAACTTGAAAATCGGCCCTAATTAATCGGCCATTCCGATTAATCGGTCGACCTCTATTTAATATTATTATGTTTTAGTCAAATATTATACCTGTTTGGGCCCCACGACCATCCGCTCAAGAAAACAAATCGCCAGAGGCTGAATCAAGATGATAATCCCTGCTCTATCCTCTAATGTTCAACCCTTTTGCTTCCCTTCCTCCCTGACCATCCCCCCTTCCCTTCCAGAGCTCTGACATTTACTCTAGTGGGGGCTGGCCTCTCACCCTCCCTGCTTACTTTCTGCCAATCACAATACGCTATGAGTGGACTCAACAATCGTTACCAATGCACTTAGCAACAAGACTCGCTGGAGAAAACAAAATAGAATAGCGCAATTAGCAATTATGTATTTCCAAAGGAATAGTGTTTCCAATAACGATTTCATATCATTGGCTTTGATGATGTATTCCTATGCCACTGATCCCTTGTCGCTGATTCCTCTACACCTGGCTGGCTCACCTGTGTTAGACTGCATGTTGAGGTTGCTGCGGGAGGAGGTAGAAGAGGAAGAGGAAGAACCGTAGCCTGGGCCAAGGCCCTGGATCATGCTGCCCTGGGAGGAGGGGGGCACGGGGTGGCTGTAGCCGGAGGCTGAGCCGTGGGTGCTGGCTGGCAGGCTGAGGGACGTGGATGAGGGCCCAGCCGACTGTGTCTGACCCACCTGCTGCTGCATGGGAGCGTGGCTGGGGCCTGACGACACACAGAGCAGTCAGAGCAGCCAGCCACTCAGGCACACGCAGTGCCAGCATGGTCACAGGCACCACGAAAACGCAACACATCCAGTTCATCGCTACACCACAGGAGGCTTGTGGAGGACTCGGTAGGCATAGAATGAAGTTTTGAATCAAGGGTGTGTATATTATGCGGAGAGACTACGAGAGAAGAATAAGTGGAGCGATAAATGGACAAGAGTGCATCTAAATAATCTGAAGAAGTGGCTTCCTCTCCTCGTCTCCATTACTTAATGTGCAGTGATGTGAGAGAACTGGACAGATGGAATGAAATGCCCAGTTAGCATCCACTTACAGTATCCTGTATTCAGGGATTAGTGTAGAAGAGGAGGCCACTTTAAAACATGGAGATGCACCCATAGAATCATAGAATGATGTCTGGACAGAGCAGAGGACGAGATCAAATATGCTGCCATAAGAGAGGTAGACAGACGACATACATGCAGCAGACAGTCAGTTTGGCAGAGAGGCGAGCATTCAGATAGTACACACATACAGTGGATAGTGTGTGTGTGTGTGTGTGTGTGTGTGTGTGTGTGTGTGTGTGTGTGTGTGTGTGTGTGTGTGTGTGTGTGTGTGTGTGTGTGTGTGTGTGTGTGTGTGTGCGTGTGTGTGTGTGTGTATACGGGGGTCTCACCATTGCTCATCTGACTCTGCATCATAGAGGTAGGGGGCAGGCCAGGGGTCATGGTGTCGTTGAGATTACTCTGGGAGTGTAGGGGCCCGCTGCCTCCACTCTGTCCCATTCCTCCAGCACCTATATTCCCCATGTTAGGGGTAGGAGGCTGAGAGAACAGGAGGAGAGGAGAGACATGTGAATTTACAGATCTGGGAATTGTGTTACAGTTAAAGAACAGCTATTGAGGCCGGGTAAGAGAGAGAGAGAGAGCGAGAGCGAGAAGAAGACCAACACGGGGCTCTATTGTATTGCGTAACTCCACACAGACTTACTGCAGGTAACAGTGACTGCATGTTCTGATTAGAATCTGCTATCGTGGCCAGATAGACTAGGTTTCTGTGAAGGATCTGCTGATACCTGTCAAAGCACAGAAAGACAGGTTAATCACTAATCACAAGAGCCTTCAACATGATGACCATCATTCAACTTTGATATACTATCTTCATGCTTAGAAACACATCTTCATACAAGTACACATCTGCTATAGTAACCTACATAACATGCATCTGTGACAACACTATGAGGACAGGTGTGACTCCTACTGTGTGCATTCTGCTGTTTTTCCTTTGCTCTGGTAATCCATTATGCATTGTATCAGATGGTGATTTTCATCCAGCATCTTGGGGAGATAAAAGAAAATCATGTTTGGCGAGCAGCGTATTATAACAGAGTTATGACACTATAATAAAGTGTCCTGAATTCTCGGGACTTGCGCTCACGTAAGCCCCCACTCTCAGAACAAAATTATCTGGGTCAGCTGTTTTTCTTGGAGTATATTTAACGTTGCCAGAAAGAGCCTAGGGCAGAAGAGACTTTAAGTCGGACGGAGCCATGGTTTGTCTTTTTTTCCTGCAACTCCAAAAGTCTACCATTATTTTCAGCCAATCACAACATTCTGACATCAGTGACAAAAAGCGAGTGTACAAGAAAGGGGAATCTGTCCTCTACAGGCTACGATCCAAAGAAGGAGCTCTAACCGTATATATATATATATATATATATATATATATATATATACACATACATATATATATACCCTCAACAATTTGACAAGCACCAATAAGAGTCTTCCCCGTTCCTTCGAGGATAAAAAAAAGGTCCAATGATGTTGCACGTAAGCCCACACCTTCCATCATCATTGCCACTGTCAGACTATCCATTCATCCAGTGCACCTGCCTCTTACCACTGGCTGTCTAAAGAATTCTCGCTAGTCTTCTCACATCTTTGGCACGGCTGGCTCTTTGGCACGGCTGGCTATCAACTATTTTATGTAACAATAGCCTATCATATGGAGTGTATTTTGTAAAGGATAAAATGTTGCTTAAAGAAAAAGAACCCAAAAAATACTCAAATAACAGTTAACAAAAAATCCCATGAAGTGCATGCACCAGAATAAGCAAAAATTCAGTCAGCTCGGGACAAACTAGATTTTTTGGTCTCGGATGCTATAGTCTATTATTAGACAACATGTGTTGTTGTTCTAACGCATAACATTGTAGTCGTTATGTCGGCTTCCATTAAAAGCCACACTGTGCAGTGAAGAGCACAACAGTAACAACGCAATAAAAAGTAGCCTTTGATGAATGTCAATTTGTTTTCATTAGCGTCTTATGATCACGTCACTTTGTTTGGCTCGCTCTATTGTACCAGTTATGTGCTGATGTTGACTACTTTCCCACCGTTGGCACTGGCTGACTCTATCCACGCTCTCAAATCGACCAGAATGAAATATTTCCTGTTAGACGACGTAATAGAGAAAGACATAGCATTAGCCCACCTTTTGTATCGTTTGTTGTGTCACCTCCCCTTTGCTCCTTGGGCGCGCCGATGAAAATGCCACCGACATTGTTCTATAAGGAAACAGTAAGAAACGCTCGTTTTATTCTAATATTTTGCCTATTATCTTGCGTGCAGTATAACATAGTTAGGTTTTCCATGTTCAGAAAATAATAGGGGTGTGTGAACCCCTGGATTGCTCCGAAATGAAAATACATTATAAGTTCACCACTATTCCCCTGGATGCAAATTGATACTCTACATTTGGTTCTGTTGTTAAGATTGAGAGTTGATCAGAATTCCATCATGTCTATGAAAATATCGTATTTTTCGAGACTCACTCAGTAATGTGTTGGTATAACCCATGCAGTCAGCTATAGGCTACAGTATAATTTCTCACAGTAGTAGGGGTGTTCTTTGATTCACGACATCCAATGCGCTCACTCTCCAACGTAAACCAAAGATGGCCGCAATAAATCAAGGCTGTTGCACACTAAAGTCCGGATGAGGCGCTGTGTTCAACTTGAATTTGCTGTTTCATTCAGTCGGATTACTTTCACTTTTGTTAAAGAGCGTCGGCAAGTCGAGGAGACACAGAAATCAGCTTTTCTTTACAGGTGAAGTGCTTGGAAGATGAGCTACGATCGTGCAATCACAGTGTTCTCACCCGATGGCCACTTATTCCAGGTGGAATACGCACAGGAGGCGGTCAAAAAAGGTTCAACCGCTGTAAGTAGTCCTGTCTCATTTCTGTCAATGTTGATTGAGGTCAAAACAATGGGTCTGTGCCGATGCAAATGTAGCCTATCAATAGAAGCAGACCCGAATTGTGCTACAACGGGCGCAACTGTATCACTTGGGCCTAATTCATTTACAGGTTGGAGTGCGAGGAAAAAACGTCGTTGTGCTAGGAGTGGAGAAGAAAACTGTCGCCAAGCTCCAAGATGACAGAACAGTGCGCAAAATCTGCGCCTTGGATGACAACGTCTTCATGGCCTTTGCAGGTAACTTACTGTAGGACATGACCAATAAGGCAAGAAGACCAACATAGGACCAATAAGGCACAGTGCGCACCCAAGCCACAGATGGTGTGAAGTGGTTGATTGCAAATATGTAATTAGCCTACCATTTGTATGGTATAATTTATGTCATCAACATTTGATCATGTAGGCCTACTTTGAATGATACATTTCATTTTACTGCTGAAATTTAGCAATTTGATTGTTTGTTCACCTTGTTGGGTGAGGTGTTTAATTGGTGTAACATACTTTATCTCCTTACCCCATGGCCTGCAGGGTTGACAGCAGATGCCAGGATCGTTGTTAACAGGGCTCGGGTGGAGTGTCAGAGTCACAGGCTTACAGTAGAAGACCCTGTGACTGTGGAGTACATCACACGCTTCATCTCCAGCATCAAACAGGTACCACACACACACTACAGTACAATACACATGTGCAGATATATCATTTCTACATATTCCCACTTTCAGCGCTACACCCAAAGCAATGGGCGAAGGCCCTTTGGCATCTCCTCCCTCATTGTGGGGTTTGATTTCGATGGAACACCCCATCTGTACCAAACTGACCCTTCAGGAACATATCATGCCTGGAAGGTAGGGGTGTAATTCTGACCCATACATCTGAATAATTTAAGGTGCTTTGACAGGTTTGTCATCACCCCCAATGAATTACCCAATGTACCTCAAGTTGCAATGTTGCAATGTGATTAAATATGAGTAGAATGTGAAAACCTAAATGTGGTTGTGTACATAGGCAAATGCCATTGGAAGATCTGCCAAGACTGTACGTGAGTTTCTAGAGAAGAACTATAAAGAGGAGCATATGGAGTCCGATACAAACACCATTAAACTGGCCATCAGAGCTCTACTTGAGGTGAGGTTTATGCCAGTCTAGATACAAACTTTTGATTGGCAGCAACGATATTGCATGAGCACCTGCTATTAATGATTGAAATCTCAGCTATTCCTGTCTCAAGGTTTGCTCCACGTGTTCACAGGTTGTCCAGTCAGGGGGAAAGAACATTGAGTTGGCCATTATGAAGCGGGATGAATCAATGAAGGTCTGTTTGAAATCATGACACCTGCGCAAATCTGTCAGAGGATCTCACCTGTGTAATGATGCAACTTAAATGCTCCCCTAACGACCTCTTTTCCACTGTAAATAGATTCTGGTCCAAGAGGAAATTGAGGAATACGTCACGGCTATTGAAAAGGAAAAGGAGGAAGCAGAGAAACAAAAGAAGAAAACATGAACACTTTCTGATTGAAGTCATGACCAAGCATGCCTTCATCCATCTTCAATATTGCATCAGGAATCTCATTGTTTACATTAATTATCTCATCGTTTCTCTATCCAATGCTGGAGGGACTCCTAAGGAGTACATATTTTTGTTCTAGCCCAGTACTACCACACTTGTTTTGACTAATCACCGGGCTCTTGTTTGGCTGAATCAGGTAGGCCATGGTAGTGCTGGGAGAGACTGTTCTGGGTGCCGAGACTAGTGTTGGGCTAAAACAAAACTACTCCCATCCTGGGAGTCCCAATAAAATGGATGGAGAGACACTGCTGCCCTAATAGACCATATGAAACTTAAGACTTTACCTTATTCTTGCAATTAATAAATATCTGTTTTTAAACTACAACTTTCAGTTACTATCATTGAACAGAGAAAATTAACAAGAACAAGTGAATCAGCAATTTCCCTTCTTTATTAGATTTGTAACAATGTAACATCACTTGTGCTCAAAATTATAGAAAACAAACCAATACATGGAAATTCATTAGTTCTGGCAGACATTTGGTCTTTAATCAAGTTATTTATAATTATATTAATAAGTAATATTTACATTACCTGGAACACAAAAATTACCTGAAGGTATTTTCCCCTCAGTTTCATCTTCAAATTGATCCTTTGAATAGTTTAGGAAGTGTGCATGTCATCTAGCTATTTATCAGAATATAGCAGAGGTTGAAAAGCACAGGCAAAAAATATACTTATTCAGTTGTGGGGCACCCGAGAGTGAAAATAAATTCTCAATGTTTCTTCATTACAAAACACCTCATGATGGCGGAGAACAATAATGGAATACAAAATGTACAAAAACAAAATAATATATACACTACCGGTCAAAAGTTTTAGAACACCTACTCATTCAAGGATTTTTCTTTATTCTACATTGTAGAATAATAGTGAAGACATCAAAACTATGAAATAACACACACGGAATCATATAGTAACCAAAAAAGTATTAGACAAATCAAAATGTATTTTATATTTGAGATTCTTTAAATAGCCACCCTTTGCCTTGATGACAGCTTTGCCCACTCTTGGCATTTTCTCAACCAGCTTCACCTGGAATGCTTTTCCAACAGTCTTGAAGGAGTTCCCACATATGCTGAGCACTTGTTGGCTGCTTTTCCTTCACTCTGCGGCCCAACTCATCCAAACCATCCCAATTTGGTTGAGGTCGTGGGATTGTGGAGGCAAGGTCATCTGATGCAGCACTCCATCACTCTTCTTCTTGGTAAAATAGCCCTTACACAGCCTGGAGGTGTGTTCAGTCATTGTCCTGTTGAAAAACAATAATAGTCGCACTAAGCCCAAACCAGATGGGATGGCGTATCACTGCAGAATGCTGTGGTAGCCATGCTGGTTAAGTGTTCCTTGAATTCTAAATAAATCACAGACGGTGTCACCAGCAAAGCACCCCCACACCATAACACCTCCTCCATGCTTTACGGTGGGAAATACACATGTGGAGATCATCCGTTCACCCACAGCGCGTGTCACAAAGACACAGCGTTTGGAACCAAAAATCTCCAATTTGGACTCCAGACCAAAGGACACATTTCTACCGGTTTAATGTCCATTGCTTGTGTTTCTTGGCCCAAGCAAGTCTTTTCTTCTTATTGGTGCCCTTTAGTAGTGGTTTCTTGCAGCATTTTGACCTTGGCCTTATTCATGCAGTCTCCTCTGAACAGTTGATGTTGAGATGTGTCTGTTACTTGAACTCTGTGAAGCATTTATTTCAGCTGCAATTTCTGAGGCTGGTAACTCTAATGAACGTATCCTCTGCAAAAGAGGTAACTCTGGGTCTTCCATTCCTGTGGCGGTCCTCATGAGAGCCAGTTTCATCATAGCGCTTGATGGTTTTTGCAACTGCACTTGAAGAATCTTTCAAAGTTCTTCATGTCTTAAAGTAATGATGGACTGTAGTTTCTCTTTGCTTATTTGAGCTGTTCTTGCCATAATATGAACTTGGTCTTTTACCAGATAGGGCTATATTCCAAATAGGGCTATATTCTGTATACCACCCCTACCTACACAACTGACTGGCTCAAACGCCTTTATTTTTTTTCAATGTAGAAAATAGTAAAATAAAGAAAAACCCTTGAATGTGTATGTGTTCTAAAACTTTTGACAGGTAGTGTACATAACAAATTAACCCAAGATCCAAATGAGGCCTGCAGGGTAAAAATAAACGCCTGTATTTTAGACTCACAATCACAAGTTATTTATAACCACGCTTTTGAATTAACAGGCACACACCCTTACTCACCTGACCCTTGACCCTCACAGCCTCCCCCTCACAGCCTCCCCCCACAGCACTGGCCCTCTCTGGGAGGGCCAGCGCTGTGCTGACCCCTGCCCTCTCCGGCCAGCGGTAGCCCCCACAGCCCATCAGGAGGCGGCCATGAAACCTGAAGGTCTCAACATTCAGCTTCCTTTCTGCCTAGATAGTGTGTCTGGGTTAGAGAGTTACAGAATGTAATCAGACAAGCATGTAGTCAGATCTTTTAAAAATGTGACATTCATGAAATTGACTCAGACATCATAATAGGTGGAGAACATTCAGATGTTTAGAGTACATTTAAACAAATGAATGTAAACAAGCGTGAATTAAACATAAATTCACCTGGATTCATGGTCTGATGAGATATCAAAGGAGGATTTGGCCTTGTCATAGCACTCAGGCCCAAATGAATTCTCCACCATCTTCTCACTACTGTCTACTCCTGGTTTCTCCTTCATTATTGGCTTCTAGAGATGGTGAAGAGGCTAGAATGAATGAAAACAGTGACCAACCATGGCTCTGAAAAGCTTGCAGATGATACAAAAGACAAAAATGAGAGGAACCATTTCTGTCAGAGATAGAAAAGTCCCCTTTTTTCAATAATTTCACCAATCAGTGATAGCCAAATCATGAGATATTGTGTTCTTAATGAATGATCATAGTCATGGTCGAATTGCCATGTTCCTGCAACTACAGTACAAAGCCCACATGTCGACGGATATGTGGTAAGTATAATGCAACTAACCTTTGATGTTCAACTTGTCCTGCATCTCCCTCTCCAGCGCTTCCTTATCAAACATTGGATTTGCAGAATCAAAGTCCGACTCAAACTTGAGGGTGAAGGGCTTTGAGCCCTCCACAAGGAGCTGGGCCTACGGGCTCCTACGGGACAAAATGGAAGTCCTTCATTCTAGGTATGTCACGTTTTCTTAGGAGCAGACCAGCTCAGGATGAGAAACCGGAGCTGGTCTGGCTGGGGAAGCACCTCTCTCCCAGCTCTCCAACCTGGTCCATAGCCGAGCCCAGGCGGTGGAGGAGGCTGGCGTGTTGCGACACCTGCTCAGCCATGGACGGCGCTTCTGCTCCTGCTGACTCCATCGTATCAGGTGCGGGATTCTGTCACGTTTTCTTAGGAGCAGGAAATGGGCAGAGTCAAGAGCAGGAGACTGAGGTCCGGTAGTACAGAAGTTTTATTCCACCGTTGAAAATAAGGTAGCCGAAAAAGCACAGGGTGCGCATAACACCCAAAGAGGAGAATCGTTCCAAAACGATAACGCACGGGGCGCTGCCCGGCAAACACAATACAGAAATGCAACACTCTGAATACTAAGGCAGTGCTAACTACCGTCTGCACTCTTAGTGACATACAAACAATCCCACACGAATTCCTGAACACAAAAGAACACACTAAATACCCCCCCCCCCCCCCCCCCCCCCACTAATGACAGACAAGGAACAGGTGCGGACCTAGACAGACAAAACCAAAAGACACAGAAACATAGATCGGTGGCAGCTAGTAGGCCGGCGACGACGATCGCCGAGCGCCGCCCGACCGAGAAGGGGCGCCACCTTCTGTGGATACTGTGACAAGGTATGAGAAATTCTACATCAAAGGGTTAATACTACAAATCAGGGGTGCCAATTTGGTTTCCTCTATATCAAATTTCAGCCAGACCAACCAGTCAGCCTGAGCCACCTGCACACCTGACCCCTACCAGTCTAATCAATAACTCAACTCTCTCCCAATACAATTTCCTTCCCAGTTCCCACCTTACATGTTTTTAATTTCCAAGGGAAAGGTGTGGAAGCATACACCTCAAATTCATTAACTATAACGTTTCAGGTAAGACCCAAATGCAGTCTGCATTTCGAAAACGAGCGAGCACTAGGAGAAAGGCCCGGAAGGTTCTGGAATCTCCATCGTAGCGCTCGGGGAAGGTAAGCGGGGTTCCCGGGAAACCGGGGTGACAGGGCGCTGCTACCAGCCGGGTTACTGAGGGGCTGGGACGTTACCGTCGTGGTAGACTGCTTGGTAGGCAACCCACAGAATTGCTCCCGCAATGCGTCCAATGCTAGGTCGTGATGTTCGGCCACGTCCTTAAACCCTTCCATCAGACCGCAAAGCAACTCCTCGTGTCTACTAATGATGGCTCCTTGGGAGGAGATGGTGTTGCAGAGCTGGTCCAAGTCTGCTGGGTCAGTCATGGCCAGTTCATACTATCACGTTTCAGGTAAAACCCAAATGCAACTGTGTTGAAGTAACAATATTTATTACAGCAACAGGGATGCTGTATGGATGCTGTTACATATTACAGCATCCTTGATGGGTAATCACAGTGAGTTTATGCAGTTCCTGCCCATCAAATCCCCTCAAGCACCTGTAGTTTTAGGGTTTTCCTGGCTCCAGAGGCACAATCCCCTGATCGACTGGGCTACTAGTTTTATCCTGGGTTGGAGCCCATTTTACCATGGTTATTGGCTGAAGTAGGCACTGCCTGCCCCGGGACGTCTTCCTGCGGGCTTGGGAAAAGCCCCGGACCTATCCGCCGTTCCCGCGGCATAGCAAGACCTCCGGGAGGTTTTCAGAATGCCCATGCCACCGCGCTTCCTCCGCATTGGCCCTATGACTGCGCCATTGACCTTCTCCCTGGCACTACACCACCTCGGGCGGCTTTATTCCCTGTCAGGTAGGGAGACCAAGGCGATGGAGACATATATTGAGGACTCCCTGGCTGCAGGGGTATCCGTCACCTCCCCCGCAGGGTTCTTCTTTGTGGAAAAGAAGGACCAAAACCTGCATCTGTGTATAGACTACCTGAATGACGTCACGGTTAAAAACCATTACCAGCTTCCACTCATCATCTTGTCTTTTGAGCCTCTCCAGGGGGCTACCGTCTTCTCCAAGTTGGACCTCTGGAATGCCTACCATCTGGTACGGATCCGGGAAGGGGATGAGTGGAAATACGAATACCTGGTGATGCCGTTCGGACTGACCAACGCACTGCTGTATTCCAGGCCCTGGTAAACAATGTTCTCCAGGACATGTTGAACTGGTTTGTATTCGTCTACCTTGATGACATCCTTGTGTTTTCCCACTTGGCTCAAGAACATGTCCTCCATGTCAGACAAGTCCTCCAGTGTCTTCTGGAGAACCAGCTGTATGTCAAAGTGGAAAAATGCGAATTCCATCACTCCACCATCTCCTTCCTGGGGTACATCATAGCCGCAGGCAACATCCAGATGGCTCCTGAAAAGGTGAGAGCGGTGGTGGATTGGCCGCAACCCACCTCCAGAGTGCAGCTGCAACACTTCCGCCAATTTCTACCACCGGTTCATCCGGGGCTGCAGCACCTGGACTTCTCCCCTGTCAGCACTCACCTCTACCAAGGTCCCATTTACGTGATCTCCAGCTGCAGACCAGGCGTTCTTGGACCTCAAACACCAATCACTACCACTCCCATCCTAATCCATCCAGATCTATCCCGGCAGTTCATGGTGGAGGTCAACGCTTCGGACGTCAGAGTGGGGGCTGTCCTGTCTCAGCGTTTGGCCCAGGACCAAAAGCTGCATCCTTGCGCTTTCCTCTCCCATCATCTCAAGGAATTACGACATGGGTAACCAAAAAAACTTCTGGCGGTGAAGATGGCGTTGAAGGAGTGGAGGCACTGGTTAGTGGCGGCAGAAAACCCATTCATAGTATGGACAGATCACAAGAACTTGGAATATCTCCACACCGCCAAAAGCCTCAACTCCAGGCAAGCCTGCTATTCACCCGATTTAACTTCATCATCTCCTACCGCCCGGGGTCCAAGACTGAGAAGCCGGATGCACTGTCACGCCTCTATTGCCCCACTGCTGCACCATCGGACCCCGAGACCATCCTCCCTACCTCTTGTCTCGCGGCTGCACTCATCCTACCACCTGGAGCCAGCAGCTCGTGTGGTTAGAGTACGCCCACAACACCCTCCCTTGCTCAGCCACTGGTCTCTCGCCTTTTGATTGCTCCCTGGGATATCAGACCCCCTCTTCCCGGAGCAAGAGGAAGAGGTCAGCATACCCTTGGCCCAGATGTTCTTCCACTGCTGTCACCAGTCAGCTCTTCTCAAGACCACCTCCAGGTTTCGACGACAGGTGGACCGCCACCGGACCCTGGCTCCCCGTTATCGTCTCGGGGCAGATCCTGTCTACTCAGGATCTGCCCCTCCGGATAGTCCCGCAAACTGTCCCCCGTTTTATTGGCCCTTTCCCCATCTCCAAGATTCTTAGCCCCTCTGGTGTTTGTCTTCTGTTGCCCCGTAGCCTCCGTATACATCCCAATTTTCATGTGTCTAGGATTAAACCTGTCTCGCAGTCCTTTGTCTCCTGTTTCCAGGTATGTGTCCAGGTAGGATGCCAGGTGATGTCCCAAGAAGGGGAGGGGGTACTGTCACACCCTGATCTGTTTCACCCCCCTCCAGGTGTCACCCAACTTCCCATTATCCTGTGTATTTATACCTGTGTTCTCTGTTTGTCTGTTGCCAGTTCATCTTGTCTTCTCTCCCGCCTTCCTGTTTCTCTAGTTCTGTTTTATAGTTTTTCCCGGTTCTGACCATTCTGCCTGCCCTGACCCCGAGCCCACCTGCCGTCCTGTACCTGCCTGACTCTGACATGATCATGAACCTCTGCATGGCCTCGACCTGCCCTTTGCCTGCCCCGTGTTTCTAATAAATCATCTGAGAACTGTACTATCCGCCTCCCGTGTCTGCATCTGGGTCATATCCTGAGTCGTGATAAAAGTACTGAGTAAAGGGTCTGAATACTAATGTGAATGTGATATTTCTAGTTTTTTTTTTATAAATTAGCAAAAAAGTTCTGAACCAGGTTTTTGCTTTGTCATTATGGGGTATTGTGTGTAGATTGCTAAAGATGTTTGCCTTCACACAGCCTGCCAGCCCACTCTGTGATATTGCGAGGTTCTAAATTCAGCTCTCCAAACAGCCTACCCACTCGGAGGCATCCGCATGGTCCTAAAGCACCCTCCACCGCTTTTGTATGATAAAACTGGGGAGGACAAAAATAAAATTTCAGAATGTAGGGTGGACATGACCCCCCTATCCCCAGTGAAAGTTGCGCTCCGGCTATAAATGCATCCCCAAAGCAAATTAAATCTTCTCAAATCCAACCGCTCAACAGACACTCCTCAATTGTGACAGAGAAGTGCCACCTTGTCTTCTCCTTGGTGGTGGCCTGTTCTCATCATTGGCCTCAATCTGGGATTTGGAAATTGCATGTTTTGGAAAACTTCAAGCTGAATATTGACTATAATTGTGATTTCTGTGGAATGGAGAAGGAGACCATATTTCATTTGTTTTTTACCTGTATTTACAGTAGAATTCTTTGGATTGACGTACAGAACGTTGTTACAAAGAAAACAGGATAGGTTGTACAATTTAATGATTTTGATATAATGATTTATTTCAGAAATTCTGACATTGATAAAGATGTAGTATATTTGATTCAACTGATAATAATATTAGGTAAATGTCATATTCACAAATGTAAATGGTCGAATTCAAAACCTAACTTTGTTCACTTTATAAATGAATTTAAAACAATATGTCACTACTTTAACTAAAATGAAAATTCCTGGCGATGTAAATAGTAGGTATGCTTGTTTGCATTTGACTATTCCTCTTTTTTGCTAATATTTGTTTGTTAATAAAAAATAAAAATAGTATGAGTATTCCAACACAGTTAATGTTTTTCTGCCAGAGTTGTGGACTCGACTCACTGGATTTGGGCTCGAGTCTGACTCGAGTCACAAATTTGATGACTTGAGACTGATTTGATATAAAATAAAATAACTTGAGACTTTGGAGCCTCAATACTTGGGACTCGACTTTGTCTTGAGACTGATGACTTGAAATTATCTGGCCAGTTTTTGCAATGATTTGGCACTCATTTTGTGGCACAGTCAACGTCGATTAATCCACACGCAGCTAGACAGTAGCCGCAGCGTCTCCCTTGCAAAAAAACGGAACCAGATTGGCTAGTGAAACGCTCACTCGGCACTCTGACTGGACCAACAAATTGTCAATAAACACAAGTCGGGTGAGTTTTCAAACAGATTATTGAATTGCTGTAAATTTATGATAGGTTCGGGTGTCGCGCAAACGACAAATTTTAGGGAGAGAGTAATACCGTAATAAATAAATATGCAGCTCCAAAAATTGTTTGGTGATTAAGAATATTAACTGTTTACTTTGCAAGCTCACCAGCATTGGGCCAACAATTAGCGTAGGTCTACTGGTCTTTTGATATGTAACAATTGCTTAATATTGATAATATACTTATGAAGCTTGCATTTGGAATTTGTTGTTAAAATCAAATGTTAGTGTGGCGAAGATGGTTCACTTGCACTCCAAACTCTCGCCAGTGGAGAGTGCTTTTTTTCTTTTGTTGAAATATTTGCTGTTGCTTTCACACGTTTAAATGCATAGGCCCTATGTGATAAATCTAGATTCCTTCTAATACTACAATAATTGCTAGCGTTTCATCATTCCATTGCCTTACTGTTTATTGCAACATGTATACATTTCTATACATGCGTACATGTTGTTTACATGTTTATTTGTATACATGTTTATTTAATTCAATGTCGGAGTTATGTCAGAGTTCCGTTTGTCCTAAATCTCTGTCAAGAGTTTTTTCAAATCGTTTTTTTTTAACCATGTGAACTGATTAGATAAACTGGTCCCGTCATAGCCCATATAAAACCTTTTTACAACTGATTAATCACTGTCATACCCTATAGGGTCGAGTTTTTCTGGTTAGGTTACCAGATTAGGAAAAACTCCGGGCCCCAGGGGTAAAAAATTGCCCCACCACTCTGGGACCTATCTGCTTGCAGTTACTTGCAGTTCTCAGTTATCGTCAGGTATGTGGATGATCAGGGCTTTATCAGGAATGTTTTTTGGGTTACTTTGAAGTGTTAAGTGGGCAATATGCGCAGTCTGTATTCGTGAATTCTAAAATGTCTGAGTTCAACTTCATTTCGAAATCCCGCAATGCGTCCAATGCTAGGTCGTGATGTTCGGCCACGTCCTTAAACCCTTCCATCAGACCGCAAAGCAACTCCTCGTGTCTACTAATGATGGCTCCTTGGGAGGAGATGGTGTTGCAGAGCTGGTCCAAGTCTGCTGGGTCAGTCATGGCCAGTTCATACTATCACGTTTCAGGTAAAACCCAAATGCAACTGTGTTGAAGTAACAATATTTATTACAGCAACAGGGATGCTGTATGGATGCTGTTACATATTACAGCATCCTTGATGGGTAATCACAGTGAGTTTATGCAGTTCCTGCCCATCAAATCCCCTCAAGCACCTGTAGTTTTAGGGTTTTCCTGGCTCCAGAGGCACAATCCCCTGATCGACTGGGCTACTAGTTTTATCCTGGGTTGGAGCCCATTTTACCATGGTTATTGGCTGAAGTAGGCACTGCCTGCCCCGGGACGTCTTCCTGCGGGCTTGGGAAAAGCCCCGGACCTATCCGCCGTTCCCGCGGCATAGCAAGACCTCCGGGAGGTTTTCAGAATGCCCATGCCACCGCGCTTCCTCCGCATTGGCCCTATGACTGCGCCATTGACCTTCTCCCTGGCACTACACCACCTCGGGCGGCTTTATTCCCTGTCAGGTAGGGAGACCAAGGCGATGGAGACATATATTGAGGACTCCCTGGCTGCAGGGGTATCCGTCACCTCCCCCGCAGGGTTCTTCTTTGTGGAAAAGAAGGACCAAAACCTGCATCTGTGTATAGACTACCTGAATGACGTCACGGTTAAAAACCATTACCAGCTTCCACTCATCATCTTGTCTTTTGAGCCTCTCCAGGGGGCTACCGTCTTCTCCAAGTTGGACCTCTGGAATGCCTACCATCTGGTACGGATCCGGGAAGGGGATGAGTGGAAATACGAATACCTGGTGATGCCGTTCGGACTGACCAACGCACTGCTGTATTCCAGGCCCTGGTAAACAATGTTCTCCAGGACATGTTGAACTGGTTTGTATTCGTCTACCTTGATGACATCCTTGTGTTTTCCCACTTGGCTCAAGAACATGTCCTCCATGTCAGACAAGTCCTCCAGTGTCTTCTGGAGAACCCGCTGTATGTCAAAGTGGAAAAATGCGAATTCCATCACTCCACCATCTCCTTCCTGGGGTACATCATAGCCGCAGGCAACATCCAGATGGCTCCTGAAAAGGTGAGAGCGGTGGTGGATTGGCCGCAACCCACCTCCAGAGTGCAGCTGCAACACTTCCGCCAATTTCTACCACCGGTTCATCCGGGGCTGCAGCACCTGGACTTCTCCCCTGTCAGCACTCACCTCTACCAAGGTCCCATTTACGTGATCTCCAGCTGCAGACCAGGCGTTCTTGGACCTCAAACACCAATCACTACCACTCCCATCCTAATCCATCCAGATCTATCCCGGCAGTTCATGGTGGAGGTCAACGCTTCGGACGTCAGAGTGGGGGCTGTCCTGTCTCAGCGTTTGGCCCAGGACCAAAAGCTGCATCCTTGCGCTTTCCTCTCCCATCATCTCAAGGAATTACGACATGGGTAACCAAAAAAACTTCTGGCGGTGAAGATGGCGTTGAAGGAGTGGAGGCACTGGTTAGTGGCGGCAGAAAACCCATTCATAGTATGGACAGATCACAAGAACTTGGAATATCTCCACACCGCCAAAAGCCTCAACTCCAGGCAAGCCTGAGTTTAACTTCATTTCGAAACTTGTTGCCTAAACCTATGATGGCACTGCTGTAATGGAATCTATCTGCTATTTGTATTTACAGCTAAGTCCCCTGCTGTTCCCTGATTAAGATATGATGACCACTCCATTCCAATACCATTGTCAACTCTCTCCTGACATGAACTGAAGCCACATCTCGTGTGCCCACTCCAGTGGCACATTTAATGTTTCCTCTCCAAGCACAGTGAGTAGACCTGTCAAGTTTCTCTCATTACTGTATATAGAGTCAATCACCTAAACAAACACAATCACATTATTACACATCAATGATTTTACTCCTTGCTTGGACTAATTCTTAACTCATTTGCAGTCATAAGAGCATGAAATCAACAGAAGGCAAGGCAAGTTGATATGCTCAGGGTGTAGATGTATTTACAGGTCTTGGTGATCCAATGGTGGAAGCACCATATCATACAAAATATATAAGTAGATTTTCCCCCCTGGGGCCCGGAGTTTTTCCTAATCTGGTACAGCCAGAAGAGGACTGGCCACCCCTCATAGCCTGGTTCCTCTCTAGGTTTCTTCCTAGGTTTTGGCCTTTCTAGGGAGTTTTTCCTAGCCACCGTGCTTCTACACCTGCATTACTTGCTGTTTGGGGTTTTATGCTGGGTTTCTGTACAGCACTTTGAGATATCAGCTGAGGTAAGAAGGGCTATATAAATACATTTGATTTGATTTGATTGATCAAATATACATGGGCAATTGCCCAAAAGAAATAGCCTCTGTATCAGGCTTAACCTGTCCTACCTGAGAAACCAAATCGAATCAGTCTAACAGGAGCTCAAACAAGTAGGCCTACATAATAAGCACTTGCTCCCCAGGACCATTACCCAATTGACAATTACAACCAATAAACTGGTTCTACAATGTAAAATGCCATTTCCACATCCATTGTTACATTGGTACAATTGTTTTAATGATTATTAATCAAATTCCAACATCATGCATACATGGAGCAGTTATGTTATCTTATTCAACGTTCTGATTCCAAAGCTTGGAGAGCAGACCACGTAGCCTATGCGCACTAATAGGCCACGTAGCCCGTTTCTATGCAGCAGCCTTATACTTGTTCATATGAATTATATTTTAGACTAGACTAACAGGGGACAACAGAGACAACTGATGGACAATAGAATTCACAGGGCTGAGCTTGCTTTATGCATGTTTGCATCATGCAGGCCTATGCAACTGTAGGCCTAATTAAAAATGAAATCACAGTCTATTTCATCAATATTTTGTTGATTAATTCCAGTTGATACTTTTGGATTTTCTAAAGGTATAGCCAGCCCAGGTTAGAATATCAACCAAATGTAATCACATTCACATTTTCTCCTGATAAACAAATGGACAATAAATACATAACGTTACCAATGTGTTTACCCTGACCAGATGGACAGGGAGCGTAGGCTGTATGCAGCTGCTAATATTAGTAGCTGAAGAATCGTCTCGTTTTCATCCCATACAGCATGCCAGATCTCTAATGTTTGGTTGTAGCTAGGCTGCCGCAACATTTATATAATGAGTTTTTGCTTGTGTCTGTCCGGAGTGATTATGTTGCTACAATGGACAGGGGTGCGGGTGGCGAACTTGATGACAGCTTGTGGGCAGTAGGTTCAATGACAAAAAAGCACATTTTTGGGGAAACTTTGGATACTGGAAGGGCAAAGGGGCATGTGCTCTGCACAGGTAGAGACCAATCTGTGCACGTGCCTGCCTTTAGTCCAATGACCAGAGCTGGGTTTCTATTAAGCTAATATATGGAATTGTTTTAACCCTCCTGCTGTGTTCTGGTCGAATTGGACCGAAGTTTTCTCTCTGAAAAATACAGTTCATTTAATCTGACTGTCATAAGGTTCCATGACTTTGTCCACACAGGGCATCTGAACACACAAAAGTCTATAAAATTGAGTTCAGGCACATGCCCATTCATCAGATGGACACACTTCCTCTCCCAGACATGTGTGAGCACGCACGCACGCACACACACACACACACACACCTCACTCCCCTTCTTGGCTTCCATGACAACCCCCACAGGAACCTTTCCCCAATAGAATCTTTCCCCATTGGGAACCACACCTGTTGGCATTCTCACAAACAATCACAACATTGTTTCAATTGTATATAGAACTTTTCTCAGCTCTGGTATATATATATAAAGCTTTTTTGAGGCCTTGCTCACAATTCAATCTGTGGCAGCACAATGACCAAACGACATACTGTATGTGAGGCTCTTGATCATATCTTTGATCATGACACTGGTGAGGAGGAGAGTCCTTGTTAAACTTTGACATAAAGTAGTCTGTAATTAATAATGTTTAATCTGAGTATTTGTCATAATCAAAATAATCCATACGTTATGTTTTTTTTACTCAAAAATGAGTTGTATGAGCTCAGGTCAATGAGGTCTACAGGCCATAAATAGCAAATAGAAGTTTGAAACTTGAAATGTTCACAAGAACTTAAGCTGATAAAAAGATCTAACACAACATTAGGTGATAATATATGTATTATTATGGATTTATAATCAGCTATAATGGGGTGGTCATTTTGGACCGGGAACACAGAATTCATTAACATGAAACGAACACAACAGGAGGGTTAAGATAGCTAAATTATCCTTGGCATGACTATTTGATTTAGAATTTTAGGACCCCTGTAAGTAGGCTATCAAAAAAAATTATACACATTTTATTTGATGAAACATTGAAGTTGGCCTCACTCCTATTAGACCATAGAAACGCATTTAATAACAAATTCATACATGGAAAAACAGATATTAAAAAATATATATACACTGCTCCAAAAAATAAAGGGAACACTTAAACAACACAATGTAACTCCAAGTCAATCACACTTCTGTGAAATCAAACTGTCCACTTAGGAAGCAACACTGATTGACAATAAATTTCACATGCTGTTGTGCAAATGGAATAGACAACAGGTGGAAATTATAGGCAATTAGCAAGACACCCCCAATAAAGGAGTGGTTCTGCAGGTGGGGACCACAGACCACTTCTCAGTTCCTATGCTTCCTGGCTGATGTTTTGGTCACTTTTGAATGCTGGCGGTGCTTTCACTCTAGTGGTAGCATGATACGGAGTCTACAACCCACACAAGTGGCTCAGGTAGTGCCGCTCATCCAGGATGGCACATCAATGCTAGCTGTGGCAAGAAGGTTTGCTGTGTCTGTCAGCGTAGTGTCCAGAGCATGGAGGCGCTACCAGGAGACAGGCCAGTACATCAGGAGACGTGGAGGAGGCCATAGGAGGGCAACAACCCAGCAGCAGGACCGCTACCTCCGCCTTTGTGCAAGGAGGATCAGGAGAAGCACTGCCAGAGCCCTGCAAAATGACCTCCAGCAGGCCACAAATGTGCATGTGTCTGCTCAAATGGTCAGAAACAGACTCCATGAGGGTGGTATGAGGGCCCAACGTCCACAGGTGGGGGCTGTGCTTACAGCCCAACACTGTGCAGGACGTTTGGCATTTGCCAGAGAACACCAAGATTGGCAAATTCGCCACCGGCGCCCTGTGCTCTTCACAGATGAAAGCAGGTTCACACTGAGCACGTGACAGACGTGACAGAGTCTGGAGACGCCGTGGAGAACGTTCTGCTGCCTGCAACATCCTCCAGCATGACCGGTTTGGCGGTGGGTCAGTCATTGTGTGGGGTGGCATTTCTTTGGGGGGCCAAAGAAATGTGCTCGCCAGAGGTAGCCTGACTGCCATTAGGTACCGAGATGAGATCCTCAGACCCCTTGTGAGACCATATGCTGGTGCGGTTGGCCCTGGGTTCCTCCTAATGCAAGACAATGCTAGACCTCATGTGGCTGGAGTGTGTCAGCAGTTCCTGCAAGAGGAAGGGATTGATGCTATGGACTGGCCCGCACGTTCCCCAGCCCTGAATCCAATTGAGCACATCTGGGACATCATGTCTCGCTCCATCCACCAACGCCACGTTGCACCACAGACTGTCCAGGAGTTGGCGGATGCTTTAGTCCAGGTCTGGGAGGAGATCGCTCAGGAGACCGTCCGCCGCCTCATCAGGAGCATGCCCAGGCGTTGTAGGGAGGTCATACAGGCACGTGGGAGGCCACACACACTACTGAGCCTCATTTTGACTTGTTTTAAGGACATTACATCAAAGTTGGATCAGCCTGTAGTGTGGTTTTCCACTTTAATTTTGAGTGTGACTCCAAATCCAGACCTCCATGGGTTGATAAATTGGATTTCCATTGATTATTTTTGTGTGATTTTGTTGTCAGCACATTCAACTATGTAAAGAAAAAATTATTTAATAAGATTATTTCATTCATTTAGATCTAGGATGTGTTGTTTAAGTGTTCCCTTTATTTTTTTGAGCAGTATATATATACTGTATATATAAATAGCCAGACTGTTTTGAAGTGTCTGTCCACTTCATTTTGAACACTTTTACAACACGGAAGCCGGACACAGAAACTATGGATACAACGTCGTCCTTCATATGTGTGCCACTAGAAAAACATTAGCATGTTTCTATTAGCTGATACATCATTACAAAATACACCATATTACTTACCTACTAAGGTGCTTGGACCTTGTAGGCTAAACTGCCAAGAAAAAACCCGTAGCCTAACTGATCCAAACAGTTGCTCAATCAGGTAGGCAAGATGCAGTTATTTAGTCTCAACAGTAGAGCTTTCTTTTCAGCACCATGGAGTGAATCCTTACCACTGCTACACCTGGCTCTCAGCGGAGCCTTGTCTGTCAGCGAAACAATTCATTCAGCCTCATTTACTGTCTTTAAAGAAACATGGCTGACTTGCTTCAACAAATGTGGTTTCTACTTACAATTGAGATGTACAAACTATGGCATAAGGGGACGACGAGTGGATAAAAGGCAATCCGTCATTTCGATTAAGACATTAATGAGCGAGTTAGGACGGACATAGTCAATATCACTATTTGTTCAGCACTTTTGAAATGTACAGTGACAGAATTCAGAACATGGGCCATTCTTACAGTATTCTCCCTGTACACCTAGTCAGAACTGTAGGATAAATAAAGGGGGCATGTAAGCAGACAATGAACACACTTACAATATTCAATGATTCTATTTCTCTTAAACAGGCTATATGCTGCATGTGCACCACCAAGTCAGAACAGTAGGCTAAGTTATGAGGGGGAAAGGGACCAAATTATTAGGGTGAGGCACATGGGCTACTAACAGCTTACTACACAACATACACTTCATATTACTTTCTTAGCTACAGTATACATATCTCCCTGGCATATTACATCATTTATGCAGCAGCATACAAGACATTTTTGGACTCACCTCGTTGTGCTCACTTGAACAGGAAGGTGGGGCAGCAGTCCTTGTGGGTAAATTTTGTCATCAAACTTTGCCATCAAAGTCTGGCATTCTCTGGATTTATGGTGCTTTCAAGACAACTAGGAACTCGGAAAAAAACAAGGCCAAATCATGATGTCAGTGATCTTCAGGTTGGACCTCTAAAAAGAGGCCAGAGTTCCTGACTTAGAATTCCGAGTTGGATAACTATTCAAAACTTATTTTCCCAGGCGGAGCTCGAGATCCCAGTTGTCTTGAACTCACTGAAGTCTGAGATTTCCCAGTTCCGAGTTTCTAATTGTTTTGAACGCGGCACAAGTCATGATGGATTGACAGCATGCCCAATGTTTTCAACCTCTGGCCCATGGTGTTGAATGTTTATCCTTTTAAGCTTGGAAAAGAGACCCTTAAACCCAGACTTGGACCACACACCCACTCCACAGAATAGCAGGCTAGCGATTGCTTTCCAACACTTGCAGTGAGACACTGATTATTTCCAAACCGCTCATTGTTGAATTTTGAATTTCCAACATCTAATGTTTATGTCCAATGGCCGATCAATAGGTTTTATCTAGAATTTCTCTTCATATGACAAGGATTGAAAAGGATTTGCCAGTAGTTTGTCGACATGATTCATGATGATGACTGCTTGTCCAGCTTGCTAGCTAAGATTTTGAAAGTATGATGTTGACACAATCAGTCCAATCAAAGCTACGGTAGATACAACATGATTTGACATCATTTTATCCATGGCCAGTGGCCTTGAGCCTTCTTGGATGGGCACTTCTAATGTAATTCTATGGCAGCACCCAAGGGGCTTCAATGTTCGAGCTCTTCCCATAGATTTTGCGTTGACATAGTGTCCCCATGAGTGACAGAACACTGAGCCAATCACGGCGCAACTAGAGAACATTAGCAAACCCTACTACACTCTATATTTTCCGCTGGCTGCCCCACCACCACAGAAAGCACTGAGCTAGGCTGAAACACCTGCATTTTTGAGCTTCCTTACTCAAGACAGAAAAAAAGAGACCATGTTTGATTGTGGCTTTATTTGCATTGTTTGCAAACTGATATGTGACACGCATTAATGCCAAAATAACAAGCAAAACAGGCAACAACAAACACAAAAAAGTTTGTGTTTATACAGGACCTCCCGCACTCACCTACAGTCAACCAATCATATCAATGCGGAGCTATACTGAGCCCTCTACATTGTTACACAATTTGAGAGGCGCACTGGGTTGCGGTACAGAGCTCAATTTGGCCTCTGCGTGCCTCCGGAGGCTTCGCAATTGCATCACACCATCCAAATGGCGCCTCCGACCACATTTCAGATCAAGCATAACTTGGTTCTTAGGCAGCATGCAATGGGATGCGTTGATCAGTTGATTGACAGGTGTAGGACTGTAGAACGATAAACCTTCCTCTAGTATGGATGCTCAACAACGTTATGTAGCCTATAGTTTGTCATTATAGTTATCCTTATAGTTGGCCTTAACTCTGACACAACACAACTAACGTTATTATTACAACAGAATTAGCCTACTTGTAAGTCTAGCTAATGTTAGCGAACTTGAATGAAATAAATATACAATTACATTTATACACTTACATTTAAAGCCTACTTGTTTACTTGGCTTTTATACTCTGTAAATTGACTCTCAAATCATTGACTCTGCCAAGTTTGCCACCAGTGCGCTGCAATAGGGAGGAAAAGGGGAAATTGAATCATCTATATAGTTGTTTGGCTGTGCCCATAGAAACGTTTGAAAATGAGGTGGATATGTGAGAGACATAAGTAAGCTCAGAAAAATAAAATATCTTGGAATTACCCTTAGGCCTATACCTTTTATGTTGAAATGCCCTATTCACTTCTATTGTTTTTTTCCCGTCCCGGTACCGGGTTACCTTCAGACAAGTCTTGTGATACTGTAACACCCTGGCCATAGAGAGGGGTTATTGTTCTTTATTTTGGTTAGGCCAGGGTTGTCACGTCCTGGCCAGTATAAGGGTTAATTGGTATTGTAGTTTGGTCAGGACGTGGCAGAGGGTATTTGGTTTATGTGGTTCGGGGTGGTGGTTTTTCTAAAAAGGGCATTTGATTTATGTATTCCGGGGTTTTTGGGCACTGTTCCTTGTTTATGTAATTCTATGTTTAGTCTAGGTAATCTATTTCTATGTTGAGTTAATTGGGGTGGACTTCCAATTGAAGGCAGCTGTTTGGTGTTGCCTTTGATTGGATGTCCTATATTAGTTGGGTGTGTTTGTCTGTGTATTTGTGGGAGATTGTTTCTTGTTTTGCCGAGTGAGCCTTTCAAGACTGTTTCGTTGTTCGTTTCGTTTTGTTGTTTTGGTGTTCACTTAGTTTGTAAATAAATACACAAGATGAGCATCAACATTCCTGCTGCGTTTTGGTCCTCCTTAACCCACGACAACCGTGACAAGGGTGATACATTGGGTGGGCGTTCTATGTGCATATTTCTATGTTGGTTTGTTTCATTGATTTTGGCCGTGTGGCTTCCAATCAGGCACAGCTGTAGAGTGTTGTTGCTGATTGGGAGTCACACATAAGTGCCTGTTTTTCCGTTGGGGTTTTGTGGGTAATTGTTTCTGTTTAGTGTTTTGCACCTGAGAGGACTGTTTGGCTGTCGGTTTTCTTGTTTTGTATAGTGTTCTTTCTGTTGTTAAATTCAATGATGAACACTAACTCCGCTGCACCTTGGTCTACTCTCTCTCCCGACGGCCGTTACAGATACTAGTAGGCCTATTTGTATTTCTATTTATTATAGATTCCCATTAGCTGATGCCAAGTCAGCAGCTACTCTTCATGGGGACTAGCAAAATGAAGGTACTGTAGTTATATTAAACATTAAAATACATTTCACAACACATTAAGTGTATGCCCTCAGCCCACTACTCTACTTTCACATATGTACTGTATAACACAAAATCCATGTGCACGTGTGTATAGTGCATATGTTATGTCTCAGCCTCCAGTATCTATGCTGCAATAGTCTATGTGCCAGGGGAGCTAGGGTCAGTCTGTTAAATCTAGTGTAATTCTCCTGTCTTATCTGGTTTCCTGTGTAAATGTAAGTATGCTCCCTTTAATTCTCTATCTCGCACTCTCCTTCCCCTCCCCTCCCCGCCTGCGGCTATGGAACCCTGACCTGTTCACCGGACGTGCTACCTTGTCCCGGACCTGATGTTTTCGACTCGCTCTCCCTCTCTCTCTACCGCACCTGCTGTCTTGAACACTGAATGTTCGGCTATGAAAAGCCAACTGACATTTACTCCTGAGGTACTGACCTGTGGCACCCTCTACAATCACTGTGATTATTATTTGACCCTGCTGGTCATCTATGAACGTTTCAACATCTTGAAGAACAATCTGGCCTTAATGGTCATGTACTCTTATAATCTCCACCTGGCACAGCCAGAAGAGGAGCGGCCACCCCTCAGAGTCTGGTTCCTCTAGGTTTCTTCCTAGGTTCCTGCTTTTCTAGGGAGTTTTTCCTAGCCACTGTGCTTCTACATCAGCATTATACATCTTCATTCATATTGCTGTTTGGGGTTTTAGGCTGGGTTTCTGTATAGTACTTGGTGACCTCTGCTAATCTAAAAAGGGCTTTATAAATACATTTGATTTGATGTGTGTGTGTGTGTGTATGTCTGTGCCTGTGTGTCTCACATTCCCTGCTGTTCGAGAAGGTGTGTTTTATCTGTTTGTTTTTTTATCTGATTTTACTGCTTGCTGCCCTGTTCTGGGGCATTTGTAATTTTCCTAAATCCCTCTTTGTGGCACATGACCACACGACTGGACAGTAGTCCAGGTGCGACAAAACTGGGGCCTTAAGTACCTGACTTGTTGATAGAGTTGTTAAGGTAGTGCTACGCTTTATTATGGACAGACCTCTCCCCATTTTAGCCACTGTTGCATCAATATGTTTTTACCAGGAAATGTATAATCCAATCCAATTTATAAATTCATAATCCAAGCAGTTTAGACATACAGGTTTTACTCAGAGCCAGTGGCAGGTCATTCGTAAAGATTGAAAAAAGAATGGGGCCTAGACAATTGCCCTTGGGAATCAAATCCAATCAAATTGTATTTGTCACATGCGCCGAATACAAGAGGTGTAGACCTTACCGTGAAATGCTTACTTACAAGCCCTTAACCAACACATTTACTGAAAAATATTTACTGAATAAACTAAAGTAAAAAAAATTAAATAATAATTAAGACAATAATGAGGCTGTATACAGGGGGTACCGGTACCGAGTCAATGTGCGGCGGTACAGGTTAGTCGAGGTAATTTGTACATGTACAATTTGTACAATGCCTGACTCTATCTTGATTATGTTGGAGAGTTTTCTATTAAAGAACACCCTCTGTGTTCTGTTAGACAGAGAACTCTCGATCCACAATATAGCAGGAGATGTAAAGCCATAACACATACGTTTTTCCAGCAGCAGATTATGATCGATAGTATCAAAAGCTGCACTGAAGTCTAACAAAATAGCTCCCACTATTTTTATTGTCAATTTCTCTCAGCCAATCATCAGTCATTTGTGTAAGGGCTGTACATGTTGAATGCCCTTCCTTATAAGCGTGCTGAAAATCTGTTGTTAATTTGTTGGTCGGCTGATTGGTCGGCTGTTTGAGCCAGTAAAGGGTGCTTTGCTATTTTTGGGTGACGGAATGCATTTTGTTTCCCTCCAGGCCTGAGGGCACACACTTTCCTGTAGGCTACGATTGAAGAGATGGCAAATAGCAGTAGCAATATCGTCCGCTATCATCCTCAGTAAAGTTGTCGTGATGAATGAGCCAACTGTTTCAATTAATGATGGAGCCTATTTTGATATTTTGCCCAACAATTCATGAAAGTTTTTTTTACTATCATTCTTTATATAATTTATCTGTGTAGTACAGTAATAGTACAGTTTCTTCTTTTTGTTCAGTTTAGTCACGATTTCTCAATTTACAGTAGATTTGCCTTTCAGCTGTGCAGCCAGACTTATTTGCCATTCCTTTTGCCTCATTGCTCTCAACCATACCATTTTTATTCCTCATCAATCCACAGGGATTTTACAGTTTTTGCAGTCATTTTCTTAATGGGTGCACGCTTATTAGTAATTGGAATAAGCCATTTCATAAATGTGTCAAGTGCAGCGTCTGGTTGCTTCTCATTACACACCACATACTAGCAAATAATAATTACATCTTAGTAATCATAGTAATCACTACAAAACGTATTGTATGACCTCTTATACACTATATTAGGCCCAGCCTTTGGAACTTTGGTATATTAGGCCCAGCCTTTGGAACTTTCTTAGATATGGCTAGCATATTACAGTCCTGTGTGGCTCAGTTGGTAGAGCATGGTGTTTGCAACGCCAGAGTTGTGGGTTCGATTCCCACGGGGGACCAGTACGGAGAAAAAAATGTATAAAATGTATGCATTCACTACTGTAAGTCGCTCTGGATAAGAGCGTCTGCTAAATGACTAAAATGTAAAAAAAATTTAAATGTATTATGATCACTACATCAGATGGATTTGGATATGCATTAGAGTAGATTTCTGCAGCATTAGTAAAGATGTGATCAATACAATTGGATGAAACATTCTATGCTGTTTACTGAAAACCTGAACCAGGTTGCAGGCACTGGTTACACTGGGGCAGCTTGAGTGGGCAGCTTGATGAAAGCTAGTCAATATTTAGGTCACTGATGAAATATAGTGCATTTGGAAAGTATTCAGACCCCTTATTCTAAAATTGATTAAATAGTTCTTTCCCCCTCATCAACCTAAGCACAATACCCAATAATGAATAAGCAAAAACAGGTTTTTATACATTTTTGCAAATGTATTTTTTTATTTTTATGGAAAAATCACATTTACATTAGTATTCAGACCCTTTACTCAGTACTTTGTTGAAGCACCTTTGCCAGCGATTACAGACTCAAGTCTTCTCGGATATGATGCTACAAGCTTGGCACACCTGTATTTGGGGAATTTCTGCCATTCTTCTCTGCAGATCCTCTCAAGCTCTGTCAGGTTGGATGGGGAGTGTCGCTGCACAGCTATTTTCAGGTCTCTCCAGAGATGTTAGATCGGGTTCAAGTCCGGGCTCTGGCTGTGCCACCCAAGGACATTCAGAGACTTGTCCTGAAGCCACTCCTGCTGGTCGTGGCTGTGTGCTTAGGGTCGTTGTCCTGTTGGAAGGTGAACCTTCACCCCAGTCTGAGGTCCTGAGCACTCTGGAGCAGGTTTTCATCAAGGATCTCTCTGTACGTTGTCCCGTTCATCTTTCTCTCAATCCTGATTAGTCTCCGTGCTGCAGAAAACATCCCCGCAGCATGACGCTGCCACCACCATGCTTCACCGTAGGGATGCTGCCAGGTTTCCTCCAGACGTGATGCTTGGCATTCAGGCCAAAGAGTTCAATCTTTATTTCATCAGACCAGAGAATCTGGCTTCCGTCTGGCCACTCTACCATAAAGGCCTGATTGGTGGAGTGCTGCAGAGATTGTTGTTCTTCTGGAAGGTTCTTCCATCTCCACAGAGGAACTGTGGAGCTCTGTCAGAGTGACCATCGGGGCCTCCTGAGTGGCGCAGTGGTCTAAGGCACTGCATCGCAATGCTAGCTGTGCCACTAGAGATTTTGGTTCGCGTCCAGGCTCTGTCACAGCCAGCCGTGACCGGGAGACCCATTGGTTGGCGCACAATTGGCCCAGCGTCGTCCGGGTTAGGGAAGGGTTTGGCCGGCAGGGATGTCCTTGTCCCATCGTGCTCTAGCGACTCCTGTGGTGGGCCGGGCGCATACACGCTGACACGGTTGCCAGTTGTACGATGTGACCATCAGGTTCTTGGTGAACTCCCTGACCAAGGCCCTTCTCCCACGTTTGGCCGGGTGGCCAGTTCTAGGAAGAGTTGGTGGTTCCAAACTTCTTCCATTTAAGAATGATGGAGGCCACTATGTTCTTGGGGACCTTCAATGCTGCAGAAATGTTTGATACCCTTCGCCAGATTTTTGCCTCGACACAATCCTGTCTCAGAGCTTTCCTTCGACCTTATGGCTTGGTTTTTGCTCTGACATGCACTGTCAACTGTGGGATCATGTCCAATCAATTGAATCAAGTTGTAGAAGCATCTCAAGGATGATCAATGGCAACAGGAGGCACCTGAGCTCAATTTCAAGTCTCATAGCAAAGGGTGTGAATACCAATGTAAATAAGGTATTTCTGTTTTGTCATAATCGGGTATTGTGTGTAGATTGAGGGAAATTACAGAATAAGGCTGTAACGTAACAAAATGTGGAAAAAGTGAAGGGGTCTGAATACTTTCCGAATGCACTGTACCTCTCTGTTGATATCACATAGATTATCAAGCATTTCACACATATTATCCATATAATGATTGTTAGCACTTCGTGGTCTATAGCACCTTCCCACAAGAATGGGCTTCTTTTTCTTTTTTTAACTCTTTTGGGATTCTTGATTGTTTTTATTGCTTTACTGGGAGGCTGATCAGAGCTAGACATGACAGTGATATTTATGTTTGAGCATATAGTGCAGGGTGAGCTGCACACAGTGGATTTCCTACTAGGCCAAACTGCCTCAGTGCTAACAATATAACTCTGGTTCATAGGCGCATGATTACTGCATACAATAGCTGTAGGGTTGACAGAGGCATTCAGGGGAGTTAGAGGGACATAAATTAGGTTACTTACATTACGACTGCCATGTACATTTGCAGCAGCAATACGCCAACTCAGCGATACAATGGTAGGGATTATCTGAGCAGGGCTTTGATCACTGATAAATCATTGTCTCAAAAGAGCCTTGAAATACGCTGACAGGGTCCAGAAGCCAAGATGATTTGGGACTTGTGGGGGTCACAGAGCAAAACGGAGAGTCTCATATTTTCATAGAGAGGTATCTTAGTGTGTAGCCCAAACCATTTGGACACTACAGATGTTTTCAAGAGAAGACTGATTTTCGGAATGTCTCCTGGTCTGATAAGCACCATTGTAGCTTGGCCACCTTCCACCGCAGATGCGAAAGGACGATATCGGCGGATGCGGTGAATTAAACAGATGGATTTTAATGGAGATGTTTCTATTATTTATTTATTTATTATGCTTCGAGCGGAGCAGGAGGGGGGCTTCAAGCACAGAAAGTATTGTAATTTTGTTTTATTTTAATGTATTTTTTATGCCCAGCTCATGAGGCCCCTTGATGATTTCAGGCAATTGTGTCTTGTGCCTAATGGCAAATCCGCCAGTGTAGTCAGGCTCATCACTTATTATTATTATTATTATTATTATTATTATTATTATTATTACAAACAGAAGATCATCACTTCTCACAATGGTGCTCCTTTAGTAAAGTTAAATCAAAGCTGAATCAATGTCTCACAAGATCACATAATGATTAATTTGCATTTTACATAACAGAACCGAATTTAATACCGTAGCATAGTAGGCCTATAATTCTACTGTTACACCAAAAACACCTAATTTCTAATGAGATTTTAGGATGGTTAGATGAAGCTGAAAAGTAGGATATATGCTTTGATTCAAACAAAAAACAAGAAAGTCTAATAGTTTTTTTTAACACCATCAGATATAATACGCTCACAAAACAGTAATTCAAGAATACCTAAATGCATATCCCCGTGAAACTTTGAGATCAATCAAATGATTGGCATGGAGATGTGAAGAAATACACTACATGACCAAAAGTATGTGAACACCTGCTTGTCGAACATCTCATTACAATATCATAGGCATTAATATGGAGTTGATCCCTCCTTTGCTGCTATAACAGCCCACTCGTCTGAAAAGGCTTTCCACTAGATGTTGGAACATTGCTGCGGGTACTTGCTTCCATTCAGCCACAAGAGCATTAGTGAGGTCAGGCACTGATGTTGGGTGATTAAGCCTGGCTCGCAGTCAGCGTTCCAAGTCATCCCAAAGTTGTTCGATGGAGTTGAGGTCAGGGCTCTGTGCAGGCCAGTCAAGTTCTTCCACGCCAATCTCGACAAAACATTTCTGTATGGACCTCGCTTTGTGCACGGGGGCATTGTCATGCTGAAACAGGAAAGGGTCTTTCCCAAACTGTTGCCACAAAGTTGGAAGCACAGAATTGTCTATAATGTCACTGTATGCTGTAGCGTTAAGATTTCCCTTCACTGGAACTAAGGGACCTAGCCCAAACCATGAAAAACAGCCCCAGACCATTATTCCTCCTCCACCAAACTTTACAGTTGGCATTATGCATTGGGGCAGATAGTATTCTCCTGGGATCCACCAAAACCAGATTTGTGTGTCACACTGCCAGATGGTGAAGCGTGATTCACCACTTGCAGCTAGCACTGCGATGCAGTGCCTTAGACCACTGCGCCACCCGGGAGGCAGGACAGATGATTGTTACGCGCTACGCGCTTCAGCGGTCCCAGTCTGTGACATTGTGTGGTCTACCACTTCACGGCTGAGCCGGTGTTGCTCCTAGACATTTCCACTTCACAATAAGAGCACTTACAGTTGACCGGTGCAGCTCTAGCAGGGCAGAAATTTGAGGAACTGACTTATTGGAAAGGTGGCATCATATGACGGTGCCACATTGAATGTAACTGATCTCTTCAGTAAGAGCATTCTACTGGCAATGTTTGTCTATGGAGATTGCATGGCGGTGTGCTCGATTGTATACACATGTCAGCAAAGGGTATGGATGAAATAGCCGAATCCACAAATTTTAAGTGGTGTCCACATACTTTTGTGTATATATAGTGTATATACAAATTCATTCACTATTGAGTGATGCTGGCCTATTCTGAAATGAGGTAGCCTATACCTAATGTGTTGTTTGAGAGTATTACAAATATAACATTGTATTTAGACAATGTGTGGGCACAGACTGTGCAATATGACCGAAAATAACTTCTAGACATCATAACTGCGATTACTCACCACGGACTCGCAGAATCCTTTTTCTTAGTTCACGACTCTGACGAGCCCGAGGTGGAGGATATACGGCTCCCTCGGGAACAGGCCCCGACCCCAGTGATATGCGTGAAGAGGAGGCGGAGAAAGAGAGGGCGGGCTGCCATCTGAGGAGTCGGAGGCGATCGAATAAACCCCCACTCCCCTCAATTCTGCTAGCAAACGTAATCTTTGGACAATAAAATGGAAGAGTTATTGGGAAGATTAAACTACCAATGGGACATTAAAAACTGTAACATCTTATGCTTCACGGAGTCGTGGCTAAACAACGCCAATATCAACATACAGGTGGCTGGTTATACGATGTACCGGCAGGATAGAACAGCGGCGTCTGGTAAGGCAAGGGGCGCCGGTCTATGTATTTTTGTAAACAACAGCTGGTGCAGTATATCTAAGGAAGTCTCGAGCTATTGCTCGCCTGATGTAGAGTTTCTCATGATAAGCTGCAGACCACATTACCTACCGAGAGAGTTTTCATCTATATTCTTTGTAGCAGTTTACATACCACCACAGTCAGAGGCTGGCACTAAGATAGCATTGAATTTTTTATTTATTTATTTCACCTTTATTTAACCAGGTAGGCAAGTTGAGAACAAGTTCTCATTTACAATTGCGACCTGGCCAAGATAAAGCAAAGCAGTTCGACAACATACAACAACACAGAGTTACACATGGAGTAAAACAAATATACAGTCAATAATACAGTAGAAAAATAAGTCTATGTACGATGTGAGCAAATGAGGTGAGATAAGGGAGGTAAAGGCAAAAAAGTCCATGGTGGCAAAGTAAATACAATATAGCAAGTAAAACACTGGAATGGTAGATTTGTAGTAAAATAAAGTGCAAAGTAGAAATAGAGATAATGGGGTGCAAAGGAGCAAAATAAAATAAATACAGTAGGGGAAGGGGTAGTTGTTTGGGCTAAATTATAGATGGGCTATGTACAGGTGCAGTGATCTGTGAGCTGCTCTGACAGCTGAGCTGTATTCCGCCATAAGCAAACAAGAAAACGCTCACTCAGAGGTGGCGCTCCTACTAGCCGGGGACTTTAATGCAGAGAAACTTAAATCAGTTTTACCAAATTTCTATCAGCATGTTAAATGTGCAACCAGTAGGCAAAGAACTCTGGACCACCTATGCTCCAAACACAGAGATGCATACAAAGCTCTCCCTCGCCCTCCATTTGGCAAATCTGACCATAATTCCATCCTCCTGATTCCTGCTTACAAGCAAAAATTAAAGCAGGAAGCCCCAGTGACTAGATCAATAAAAAAGTGGTCATATGAAGCAGATGCTAAGCTACAGGACAGTTTTGCAAGCACAGACTGGAATATGTTCCCGTATTCCTCCAATGGCATTGAGGAGTACACCACATCTGTCATTGGCTTCATCAATAAGTGCAACCATGACGTCGTCCCCACAGTGACTGACGTACATACCCCAACCAGAAGCCATGGATTACAGGTAGCATCTGCACTGAGCTGAAGGCCAGAGCTGCCGCTTTCAAGGAGCGTGACTCTAACCCGGAAGATTATAAGAAATTACGCTATGCCCTCCGACGAACCATCAAAAAGGCAAAGCATCAATAAGATCGAGTCGTACTACACCGGCTCTGATGCTCGTCGGATGTGGCAGGGCCTGCAAACCATTACAGACTACAAAGGGAAGCACAGCCGAGAGCTGCCCAGTGACATGAGCCTACCGGACGAGCTAAACTACTTTTATGCTCACTTCGAGGCAAATAACACTGAAACATGCATGAGAGCACCGGCTGTACCAGAAGACTGTGTGATCACGCTCTCTGCAGCCGATGTGAGTAAGACCTTTAGACAGGTCAACATTCACAAGGCCGCAGGTCCAGACGGATTACCAGGACGTGTACTGCGAGCATGCACTGACCAACTAGCAAGTGTCTTCACTGACATTTTCAACCTCTCCCTGTCCGAGTCTGTAATATCAACATGTTTTAAGCAGACCACCATAGTGTTCTTGGTCACCAAGAACACTAAGGTAACCTGCCTAAATGACTACTGACCCGTAGCACTCACGTCTGTAGCCATGAAGTGCTTTGAAAGGCTGGTCATGGCTCACATCAACACCATTATCCCAGAAACCCTAGACCCACTCCAATTTGGATCACGCCCCAACAGTTCCACAGATGATGCAGTCGCGATTGCACTCCACACTGCCCTTTCCCACCTGGACAAAAGGAACACCAATGTGAGAATGTTATTCATTGACTACAGCTCAGCGTTCAACACCACAGTGCTCTCAAAGCTCATCAATAAGCTAAGGACCCTGGGACTAAACACCTCCCCCTGCAACTGGATCCTGGACTTCCTGACGGGCCGCCCCCTGGTGGTAAGGGACGATAACAACACACCCGCCACGCTGATCCTCAACACAGGGGCCAGGATCCAGTTGCAGGCCCCTGTGTTGAGGATCAGCGTGGTGGATGTGTTGTTACCTACCCTTACCACCGGGGGCGGCCCGTCCAGGACCTCTGTACCAGGCGGTGTCAGAGGAAGGCCCTAAAAATTGTCAAAGACTCCAGCCACACTAGTCATAGACTGTTCACTCTGCTACCACAAGCAAGCAGTACCGGAGCGCTAAGTCTAGTTCAAAGAGGCTTCTAAACAGCTTCTACCCCCAAGCCATAAGACTCCTGAACATCTAGTCAAATGGCTACCCCTCCACTACCACTCTCTGTTGTTATATATGCATAGTCACTTTAATTAACTCTACCTACATGTACACACTTTCTCAACTAACCGGTGCCCTTGCACAGTGACTGTACCAGCACCTTTAATTACTTGTTACTTTTCTCTCTTATTCTTATCCATATTTTTTGAAACTGCACTGTCAGTTAGGGGCTTGTAAGCAAGCATTTCACTGTAATGTTGTATTAGGTGCATGTGACTGATAAAATTGGATTTGGAGAATGCGTTTTAATGAATACTCTATAATGATAGGCTATTCAATTAGCTACATCTGTCGGTACAAACGTTGATTTGTGAAATCATGACGTCATTTATATTTTTGGGCGCTCCCTCCATTAATAATACAAATAGCAAAATAGCAAATAGCAATGCCCCACTCTTTCTGAATTCACCCTATGCCTATAGCAGAACTTCAATCTCTAAAGCATGATCACAGAAATGTAAAACAAATGACATGAGATGTCTTTATTGTCCTCCACAGCTCAGCGACAGACAGAGGGGCAAGCAGCAGGCTGCCTAGTTCTGTTTAACAGTCAGCAGCGAGCGCATGATATGCGCCCTCGTGTGTGTGGTAACAGCAGTTGTCGGACAGAACTGAAAAAAAAATGAAAAAAACAACGCAGCCATTTTGAGTCGAGAATAAAAACTCAAGAGCAAAGAAATCACAGTATTTCCTCTAGAATGATTTCAAATAAGTACAATCGGTAACATCTCGTGTGGTTCGTTTCCATTTGGCAATTCTATCCGTATTGTCGTACCAATTTTTCGTCCGTGCTTTCTCATCCGGCTGGCATCACAAAATGCAAGTTAAAACCATTTATCCCAACCTTTAAATCTAGCAATAACCAATCAGAGCACCCGGAATCCGATGTCAGTGACGGAGTATCCAATCGGCGCATGCGTCTCACGATCGAGTGTAGTAGGGTAAAGATGGCGGCGGGCTCGGATTTGCTGGATGACGTTTTCTTCAACACTGAGGTGGACGAGAAAGTAGTTAGTGATCTTGTTGGATCTTTGGAGTCTGAGCTCACGGGATCGGGTCGCGGAAACTCTGCAGTCAGGGTCCAGGCTGCCGCAAATCACATTGGCAACCCCGCTGTATGTGGCAATTCCAATGTCCAGGACAGCAAAATGGGACTTTCACAAGAGCTTGCTAAACCAGGTAACGTTAACGTAAGATATAGGTTTAGCCGCTGACTCTGGTTAGCACATTTTTGTCACGTTGTTTTTCTGTTTTCGTATCTTTTAAGCCACACCATTTGACAAAACTCTTGCTTATACACATGTTCAATTTATATATATTTGTATATACATATTTCCCTTTCTCTCATGTTTCCTCTGCTGTAGGGAATAGCGTCCAAAGGGGTGTCATTAATAGTACGAGGTCCACCATGGATACAGCGGCCGGGACGACGGCGGCGGGCTCAAGCATGACAGCCGGACACAGTCAGAGTAAGACGGGGACAGCCGGTGGCGTGGTAACAGTGGTTCCCGATCACGGGGAAGGGATCGGAAAAACCGAGTCGGCTGGTGTACAAACTTTAAATGGAAGTAGCGTTGTAATAAACTCTCATAATTTGGTGAGCTCGGCAAGCAGCACAGTGCCCGCCGTCACGATTGTCTACAACGGACCAGGCTCCGTGGTCAAAGGAAACGTAATCTTACCCTCAACTTCCAGCACTGTCATTCAAACCTCTCTAATGGACAATGCTGTCACTTCAACTGTAATATCGTCTCAGCCGTCTGTTCTAAACAGTGTGCCCACTGTCACGCTCGTGAGGCCGCCTATGCAAACCCCCGGAGCAGTCACCTCGCTGAGCGGGAGCAATACCTTTCTGACATCATCTGTCAACGTCGCTCACCCTGCATGTTCAGGAGCACAAATCAACAAGTCGGAGTCGCCAAAAACGACAATACAAAAGACTGCACAGGTGACAGGGACGGCAACAGCTTTAGGGAAAAACCCATCGACTATTGCAATCAGTCCTGGTGGGATAAGGACGATCGCTCCTCAGGTATTGGCCCCAAGACTTCCGCAGCCCCAACAGAACGCTCCAAACATCCAAAACATTCAGCTCCCCCCAGGTAACTTTTCCATTCTCAGTTGATATTGTATAGCTGATTCATTGAAGCATGATTTGATGTGTTAGAGTAGCCAATTATGTCAGTGAGCCACAGTGAGTGGAGAGGGGATACAATGCATCTTGCTGGCAGCGTTTCAAGGCTCTATCAATGTGATAAACAAACCTTATTGCAAACTTATGCACTGTGGCACACAGACAACTCTTTTGTTTGTTTATCAGACAAACTGTCCAGTTGCTATACTGTACTCCATCCCAGTCTCTAGTGTGTGTGTCTGTCTGTGTGTGTGTGTGTGTGTTTTGCTGTCCATTGTTCATGCTCCTCTAGCACACTGTGACCTGTGGGAACATTCTATTGATTCTGTCTACTTGTTTTGCTTGTAAAAGCAGATTAGCGTTGTCTGTTGTGCTGTTCTCTGTTGTGTGGTCCTGATAGCACTCATACCATAGACCGACCCACTGTCAAGGGGCACACTGACACTGTAGTGCATCATGTAACCTAGTTGCAAGCATGTGTCAAATGTTCTGTTGGAACTGCATGTCTCACAGGTTCTGTCTAACAATGCCATTAAGCTCGCCACTGAAAGTTGAGTTTTAGTAATAATTACTTTTTATAATTACTTTTTACCACTTTTTAGCCAAGACTGGCCAAAACATATTTTCTAAGCAAACAATGCTTTAGAAGTTATTCAATTGTGGTGTATTTAGCGAGTCTGTCTGTTGATCTATGACCCCTATTTGACCTCACCTCTGACCCCCTCCATGCCCTCTGCCCTGTGCAGGGATGGTGTTGGTGCGCAGTGAGAGTGGGCAGCTGTTAATGATCCACCAGCAGACCCTGGCCCAGATGCAGGCTCAGTCCCAGAGCCCCATGACCCCACGGCCAGCCACCCCCACCAGCACTCCCCCTGTCCAGATCACCTCTGTACAGGTACACACACACACACACACACACACACACACACACACACACACACACACACTGAAACTGTAAATCATCTCTTGTGATCACAGTGTGATTGAATTAAGAGAGGGATGAAAGAGCGACACAGGTGAACAGAGGTGATACAGAGCCGGTTAATTTACACCTGTTGCACCAACCAAAAATAAGACTAGTACGGCATATACAACGCACGTTCATGAGATGTGATGCTTCATAATGATGGTTGCTAGGCAGCGCCAGTGGCAGTTCTAAACATTGCGAGGCATGTCCCATCACTTCGCAAAGCCCACCGCTATGCATGCACGTTTTCTCAACCACAGCTGGATGGATCAATCGATAATTACTTTGGGAATGAGTATCACTGAACGAGAATAAAGTTAATGCCATTGAAGGCATTTATCATATTGTTGCTTACTGAAACTTCCCAAAGTCGTCTAACCGTTTTAAATACTTTAAAGCAATAGCCGTATGTGGTCAACTGTAATTTCAGCACTGTTATGATTGGGCCAGTGTTATCGTGCTGCTTTGAGACAAGCGTGGGGATTTATCTTGATGAATGAATCAATGTCCGATAAATGTTTTTTTTTTCACCGAATGGATATTTGGTTACAGTTAGGCTGGGAAAATGTTAGCAAAATTGAGGTGAGTGTTCATGATGATCTTTAGTCTAGTTTGCTGGTCTAGCAGTGTTATCAGAATATTTTTCTGGTATGCTATGTAGCCTACGGTAGCCTAGTATAACGTGGATTCTTTTGCTCGTCACTCGTGTGGTAGCCTAGGCTATATTCCGACTCAAAGCTCTTGACTTGTCTGATGATCAATCAATATGATTTTGTTTCACAGAATCTCCGTCTATATGTTTGGTTAATTGGTTTCTGTCTGGGCAAATAAGAGGAGGTGGCAGACCATCTATTTGTTCGCTAATATCTGATCAGACACATTTAGCATGCTGTAATGTAGCATAAATGAAGTGCATTATGTAGCTATTGACTTGCGCATAGGCAACATGAAAAGCCAGCGTCGGTTGTGAAATTTGAACACGAGACTCGCATCCTTTTGAAAATAGAGATTGCAATTTTTTCTGTGCATATCATGAAAGAATACACCTGCTCCCTACAAGGCGTAGATTCTACTCCCAGACATAGCTCATAGAAGGGTTATGCCCAGGTGGTGCAACAGGTCTAATTTTAAGGTCGGAAGTGGGGTTACGACCAACTGGTGCAACCGTCCCCAGAACCCTTGTCCTATCCTGTAGGCTCCAGGGATGCCCCTCATGGCCCGTCAGGTGACCCCCACCACCATCATCAAGCAGGGCACCCCGGCCCAGACCACTGTCCTCCAGAGGCCTCCTGTGCTACAGCAGGTAGGTACACACCTCATCCCCCTCTTTTCTTTAATTATCTCACCCTCTCCCCTTAGTCTCATTTCATCCCCTGCTCCCTTTGTCCCATCTCCTGTAGAACACCATTGTGCTGGGTGGGGCGGCTGCCACCCCAGGTCAGGCCCCAGTGCAGCCTGGCTCGGCAGCAGCAGCAGTCAACCAACGAGCTGGGACCCCCGGAGCTACCAGGACACCAAGCACTCCCACTACGGTGGGACAACACCCCTCTACTCCTTCCTGCATTTGTCTACTCCTAAATGGTCATGCAATGGTTTTTACGTGTGTGTGTGTGTGTGTGTGTGTGTGTGTGTGTGTGTGTGTGTGTGTGTGTATAGGAGACCCTGGAGAACGTGAAGAAATGCAAGAACTTCCTTTCCACGCTGATCAAGCTGGCATCCAGCGGGAAGCAGTCGTCTGAGACCACGGCCAGCGTCAAGGACCTGGTCAAGAGCCTGTTGGTATGCCTGTCTGTCGGTGTTCGTTTCACTCTCTCTCTCTCTTGCACTTGCTCTTACTCTTTTTCCTCACTCTGTCTTTCTACATTGATGTCTGTGTTTTTCTACCACTGCAGGAAGGTAAGATCGAAGCGGAGGAGTTCACCAGTCGGTTATACCGGGAGCTCAACTCCTCTCCTCAGCCATATCTTGTGCCTTTCCTCAAGGTGAGACCGATGGCTTTTCCCTTCTCTAATGTAGCTAGCTATTCACTCGCTACCCAAACAAACACAAGTGGCCGGAAGATGCAATACAGATGAGGGAATGACCTGTGCTCTCCCTCCCCATCTCCAGAGGAGTCTCCCTGCACTGCGTCAGATGACCCCAGACTCGACAGCCTTCATCCAGCAGAGCCAGCTTCCCCAGGCCAGCGTCCAGCCTGCCTCCTCCTCCACAGCCCTGACGGCAGTGGTGCTGGGGGGCACGGCCGCCGCACAGAGACTCCCTCTTAACAGAACCACCACCACCAGCCCCGGGGCCAAGGGGACCATGCACCAGTCCCCTGTCATCAGCCAGGCCCAGACACCTCACAGCAAGCCTGGCCTGGTATACTATATCCTAATGATACTCCACTCAGTGTTTCCATGTATTGTATAGGGGGGGGGGGGTGCCTTGTTGTCTTCGTGTCACATGAAGTCTATATGACTATGTTATGTTGAGGGATGACCAGAAGTGTATCACCTGTTTCACACTACATGGCAAAGCCAAGCTGCACTGGGCTGGCCTGGTTACGCTTCCACCGTAATTGCCTGAACCATGCTAGAAAGGACAATGTTAAAAATATATAGCCCGAGCCTGAACAGTAAGGTCTGCTCTATTGTGTGAATCATGTTTTATACCTCTCTCTCCTCCCTCGCTCTCTCTTTCTCTCTCGTTCTCTCCTCTCTCTCTCTGTGTAGATGGTGCCCCAGCAGCAGGGGGCGTTGGCAAGTACTCAGGTAACTCTGGCCCAGTCGCCCATGGTTACTTTCCGAGGCCAGTCCCACAGTCGCATCATCATGGGACATCCGCAGGTGGTCAAACAGCTGCAAACAGGTGTGCGTTTGTATTGTCTGCGTCCCATCGTCTTAACTGCGTCATGGCTTTGTGTTTGATGTTTGTGTACTTATTCTACATGAAAATGTCAGCCATTTCTCAAACAGAAATATCATTTATACAAAGGATAACGTATTAGTTATCTTATTTCAGATGAACCCTAGTGCTTTCTTATACCATAGCTGTATAATACTGCACTTGTGCAGGATAGGAGCTTTTCTGTGTTAGCTATTTTTCCACTGGGAGTCTCTGGGACAAACGTGCTCAGTGTGAACAATGGCAGTGTCAATGATAGAAAGCGTCAGACAGAAGTGTTCGGTCTGTGGCCGGCTGCTATTAGCTAGTGGAGATTAGCTAGTGGAGACGGCAGTAATGTGTGTGTGTGTGTGTGTGTGTGTGTGGTCTTGTATTACTATCCTCGTGGGTACCGGAAATCCCCAAAAGTCCCCACAAGGAAAATTCTCCCTCGTGGGGACATTTCTCAGGTCTCCATGAGGACAAAGGCTATTTTAGGCTTAGGGGTTAGGGTTAGAATTGGGGTTAGGGTTTGGGTTAAGGTAGTGGTGTTATGCCCATATGGGGCATAGGGACACGTGCCCCCTCAAATTTGTCCTTTTTAACATTTTATTAAAATAAAGTGATTTCTGTAATGCTAGCCCAGATAGGTTACCAATCTCCAAACCTCAGAACTAGCGACCAAGAACCCATTTCAGGCCATCAATCAAGTTAGAGTAGCTAGCTTGTCTAACTATCTTAGCTGGAATGCCTGCTGGTAAGGTTGGTAGACTTTAGAAAAGCAA
The DNA here is from genome assembly GCF_901001165.1 of Salmo trutta. Lineage (NCBI taxonomy): Eukaryota > Metazoa > Chordata > Actinopteri > Salmoniformes > Salmonidae > Salmo > Salmo trutta. The sequence continues at coordinate 37,428,288 of NC_042984.1, forward strand.
GCAATTACTAAATGTACTCGCATCCTTTCAATCTTTTACCCAGATTTTTAGCAGAGAAGCATATTTAGTTTCTTTAAATTTGTTTACCACCAGTCAGTAAGAAACAGACAGCTCAAGAAGTATGCTTAGATATGCAGGAAAATAAACACATTTCTGACATCAAATTAAGCATAATGATTATGGCTCTAGATTACAGGAGTTTAAAAAAAATGCTAAATTCTCAACTTCTACCCCTGAGCCATCCTCACATACTTTGTGCCTCCTCACATTTTTGTGCATGATGCACCTGGGTTAAAGTTAGGGTAAAGGAAATGGAAATGCACTTTACGTGTGTTCACTGGACTGTATGGAAACACTGCCCCCTTGTGAGATATAAATGTAACTGCATGCGATATTGATCAAGAAAGCGCTCGTCTGTGAAATGTTCTTCCTCTTGATCTCAGCTCCTCTCTTCTGCTCACAGCAAATATACCAAGAAAAAGATCATTATTTATTGATGTGTAATGATACATTATACAATGTGAAAGGTTGAGGAGCCTGTGTAAAGGTAGAATGTCTAACTGTTATGTAACTGTTCCTTTCCTCCCCCGTCTTGCGCTCTCTGTCTCTCCGTCTGTGTCTCAGTTCCTGTAGTGAAACAAGCTCTAGCACCAGGGGCCAAGGTAACACTGGGGCGCCAGTCTATGCTCTCTGTTGCACAGAAGAACAAGCTGAAGGAGGCAAGCGGAGGAACCTTCAAGTAATCCACACACACACACACACACGCATGCATGCACAAGTCGGTTGATTTCAGAATTCTTAAAGTGAAAAAGAGGCCTTATAAATTTCATCTTTCTCTTCTTTCCCTGTCTTCTTCATCCAGAGATGATGATGATATCAATGACGTGGCCTCCATGGCTGGAGTCAACCTATCAGAGGAGAGCGCCCGTATCCTGGCAACCAACTCTGAGCTGGTGGGCGCGGTGACCCGCTCCTGTAAGGACGAGGCCTTCCTCTACACCACCTCACTAACCCGGAGAGTACAGGAGATCGGTGAGACACACACCACATAAACGCACGCATGCGCACACACACACTCTCTGTACCTAAAATCTCTTAACATCTCCTGTTCCCTTGTTGTAACAGGTAGGAGGTTTGGGGTGATTGACCTGGGGCCAGAGGTTATCAACTACGTTTCCCATGCAACACAGCAGCGGTTGCAGAACCTGCTGGAGAAAGTGACGGAGGTGGCGCAGCAGAAAAACATCACCTTCAAGGTGAGAGAACACAGCTTCTGTGGGTGTTGGCGTGAAGGAGGTTCGTTCACGAGTTCTTTAATGAGCTATTAAGTTCTGTTGTATTCTGTCGATACTGGGTTGTCATCCTTATTGTTGCTAGCCTTTCATCTTCAAAAAGTGCTGAAGGGCCTCCCGAGTGGCACAGCGGTCTAAGGCATTGCATCGCAGCGCTAGAGGCGTCACTACAGACCCGGGTTCGAGCCCAAGCTGCGTCGCAACCGGGAGACCCATGAGGCGGCGCACAATTGGCCCAGCGTCGTCCGTGTTAGGGGAGTGTTTGGTCTGCTGGAATGCCCTTGTCCCATCGTGCTCTAGCGACTCCTTGTGGCGTGCCGGGGAGCGTGCATGCTGACTTCGTTTGCCAGCTGGACGGCGTTTCCTCCGACACATTGGTGCGGCTGGCTTCCGGGTTAAGGCGAGCAGGGTTTCAAGAAGCAGTGCGGCTTGGCGGGGTCGTGTTTCGGACGGATGCATGGCTCTCGACCTTCGCCTCTCCCGAGTCCATACGGGAGTTGCAGCGATGGGACAAGACTGTAACTACCACTTGGATATCACAAAATTGGGGAGAAAAGAGGGTAAAAAGTACAACAAAAAAAGTCAGCAATTTTTACCCTTGTAATCCGTTCTCTCTCTCCACCCCTCTCTCTCTCTCCTTCAGGAGGATGATAAGTATGAACAGGTGAGTGACGTGCGAGCCCAGCTGAAGTTCTATGAACAGCTGGATCAGATGGAGAAACAGAGGAAGGAGGAGCAGGAGAGGGAGATCCTGATGAAGGCTGCTAAGGTAACTAACTCACCACCACAGGCATTGATGGCACTAACCTTAGAAATGTGGAGGTGCAACTTCAACCATGTTACATAGCCTTTTTGCACCATCTAGTGGTCTTATACTGTAAGTGCCAGTAGTGTTGATAGTGAATTCCGTGCCTCTTTCCTCCCCCAGTCTCGATCGCGGCAAGAGGACCCAGAGCAGCTTCGGCTCAAACAGAAGGCCAAAGAGGTGAGAGGAGAGCGTTTTGTGTGGCTGTGTGCAGAGTGTGTATAACATTAGTGTATTATGTCGTATGCAAATGATTTGTAGTGTTTCTCATACTCTGTGTCACTTGTCTCAGTCTTCAAGCACAGTAGCGTTGTATGTGTCATGCCTGTTCCCTCTGTGTGTGTGTGTGTGGTTTGTTCTAGATGCAGCAGCAGGAGCTGAATCAGATCAGGCAGAAGGAGGCCAACATGACGGCCCTGGCAGCCATCGGCCCCAGGAAGAAACGGAAAATGGAGTCCCCCGTCAACGGAGCCGGGGCTGAGGTAGACCACTTCTCTAGGCTTGATCATTGACTATATATTGCGCTTAACAAAGAACCAAACTTGTGGACTGATAGCGGTTTATACATACACATATTTTTGAAGATCAACATGAATGTTCCTTTCTCCGTCTCCCCCTCCCTCTCTGCAGGGTTCTGGCTCTGGTCCCTCATCGTCAGCTGGGGCCAATAGCGGAGGCTCCAGACCTCAGCGCCAGCGCATCACCAGGGTCAACCTCAGGGACCTGCTCTTCTGTCTGGAGAATGAGAGAGAAACCAGTAGCTCACATCTGCTCTACAAAGGCTTCCTCAAATAGCGCACAGAGAGACCAGCCACGCCCTGTAACACTTCCAGAGAGACGAGACACTAATGAGAGAAACCAGTCACTCTGATGCACGTGACGCAGTCTCCAATAACACCTCCCCGACAGATAACAGGCCAGACACTCCCAACAGCACGTCCCTTATAGAGCCAAATGGACTAGCTACATGTGACGGCACCTCCTCCTCTTCTGTGCTCTCCTACAATCATGACCTGGAGGGAAGGCAGACCAGCAGCACCTGGAATATGAATCATCAGCTGTGCCCTACACGCCTTCCTCAAAGGTGAGGTGGTGGGACTGACCTCTCAGACTAGCTCTTCTGGACACTCCTTTACCCCCGTGCCTCTCACACTTCTGTAGGGACCAGCTACTGGCAACCTGGTCCCCTCCCATAAACTGCCCTCTGGTGCCATGGAGGGGAAATGCTCTTATTTGTGAGGTCTCCTTTGGGTCTGGAAACATCCTCATTCACAGTAGGTGCATAGCTTTTACATCCTTTAACCTCATGCAAGAGGCTTATATGATTAGACTTTTTTATAAAGAACCCCCAGCGATGACCCTTTTAACACGGTTAACGAACAAACGTACAAAACCGCAGTAGTAACGTCAAATCCCTGACCATACAGAAACTCTGGGCCTTTTGTTGGGGGATAGAGGTGGGAGATAGAGACTATTTTATAGTCATTCATTCGGAATTTTTTCAAACTTTTTTATTTTATTTAAATTTTTTACTTGACTGATACAAGTCTTCTGCTGAGTTGCCTTTTTTGCCAAAATAAAGCCATATGAATGATACATGTCTAACTCTCTAGAACCCTGATAACATTACAGGACCCCTACTCAAATTAAATTGAGTCAATTCTCCACAGAGTTTTTAGGCTTTGTTTGATTTCTGTTTTAGTATATCTTCCCGTGTGCTTTTGTGTTTGACTTTTGTTTTTGAATCCATTATTATGAATGTCAACACGTCTGTTGAAAAGGTTATGGAAATGGACGCGAGCGTGTGTGCGTGCTCATTTCTGGTGCACATGTAACATGTAATCCTATGGAAACAGTCTGTCAATCACCTGTTCATACAGATCATGTGTTTCTGCCAGTAGACTGTGTGTGTGTGTGGGGGGGGGGGAGGATAAACATGAACAGGTTTATGAATATATATATTTTTTTCAAAAGAGTCATGTAAAAGAATTTACAATAATTAATTGTTGATGCAACAATGCAAAGTGAGACTGAGACGTTGATGCAACGTTGGCAATAAATAGCCTATTTATGATTGGAGGTAGGCCATTCCTGGCTGCCATGGTGATGTGAAGGAATGCAGAATATGGACTGCCCCCCCTCCCCCACGACTGATTTTTAATCAAGTCAGAGGGATACGCCCACTTTCTATATAATTTTTTAATATTTTGTTGGTGCACATACTAATTGGTTGTTTCTGAAGGTTTTGGATGGGAGTGTATGAAAATGTATATTGCTTAGACTTTTCTAGCTGTACATACTTCAGTTGGCCTTTTGTAAGGTCTGTCAATAGAAGATGAATTCTCTTTTCTCAACATTTATTTTTTCTCTCTTCTAGTCAATCAGTATTGATATGTTTTTATACCATCGCCCCTGGCAACTGTTACACACATTTCCCTCTGTCCATTTTCTATCGGAGAACACAGTTTTCAATGAAAAACTGAAGTATATTATGTAAATATACATTTTGCACAGCCATTTGTTAATATGTAAATACTCTAAATGAAAGGTTTTTAATGGTGATTGTTTATAGAGGATTGAGAGAGAATGATCTCCTTCATTAAAAATGAAAAATAAGTTGTTGTGCTGTATGTCTTTCTGCCTGGCTACAGTGTGTGGATCTTGCTTAAACCCTTCTCAATGCCTGCATTTATAGTTTGTCTTGTACAGTGGCTACCTACTGTATAAACCCAGAGACAGAAGGGCTGCAATGATGTGAGGGATTTCTTTTAAAAACCAGTTCCTGAGTTCAAGTGCAGTACATAGTTCTCTCAGAGGAGGGCACTATTGTATCACTAAATCTCTACATCCCTCAAACAGTGGTCAATCTCATCAAACCGAAACCATTTGCTTTGGTGTCTTTGGGAGTAAGAGCGATCTCATCTGCATCTATTGCCGCGTTCGTGTACTACAAGTCGGAACTAGGAATCTAATTTCCGACTTGCTAGCTGGTTGTAGTTATACATGTGTCGCGTTCAACCAGTTAGCAAGGCAGGCATTTCCCAGTTTCCTAGTTCCGGCTAGCACGTGAACACGGCATATGAGGACATGGTCCAAGTCAATAGAACCAAAATCACACTCGCATGTGAATGGAGTTCGGTTCACAAAATAAAAATCCCAGGGGCAGCATTTTGAGCTAATACTAACATGTTTATAAGCTGAATACCTGTGGATATGACAGTGGTAAGTTCCTAGAGTGATTATTATTTTTGCTCACCCAATTCAACCCCTGCATATGCCTCGATCAGCGCAGTAGCCTTCGGAGCATACCGTCAGTTTCCCAACCCTTCCCTTAGCGCAGTAACAACAGCAAGAAATATGTGCTTAGGCTGCCAGACTGATAGAGATTTTATGAGCAAGCCAAGCAGCGCCAGGAGTCATGTCTCCTGGCTGTACTCTGGCTCCAGTGACTTGAGAATGCAGGCTGTTGATCTGTAGGTACACACCGCTGGATTACACCCACACACACAGAGTTGGGCAGCTCAGCGATGGCTCACCGGGAAAGCACACCCAGTCATGTCCCTGTTTCAGACAGTGCGGATATGAGGTTTATGGAGCTGTTTGTTTCTGTTCACTCTGCAGACAGTAGGTGCCTGTGAAACCCTGTGTCTTCATCCAGTCTATATCCCTTACAAGGATAGCATGGCATTGAAGTCTACCCCAATACAAATATGTTCATCCTTTCTGAGTAATCATACATATTGCCTTTCACGTATCTAACCTCATTGGCCAGGACTTCTCAATGAATGCTGGGTGAGACATATGGGAGAGAGCATCCTGACTGACAGAAATACATTAGCAGGTTGAATCACCAAGGAGCCAAATCCCTCTGAGCAGCGGGGCTGAGCAAGAGACAGACAAGTTTGTTTGGATAGATCCCTACTGATGACTCTCATCCACAGAGCAGTTCTTTATCAGTGGGAGAGGATTAGACGGCGATACTCTTTTGTACACACACGTGTACACACACACACACACCTCCTGTGAGATTAGCACTAGCACTATGAAATTGATATATCATACATACTGATCATAGCCAAGGGATTTAGAGAGAGAAGGCTCAGAGCTTCAATGTCGCAGGCTTTGATGTTTATCATTGCCGAAAGGGAGGGAACACCTGCTCATACAGTCTGCAACCCAAGAACACGCACACACCAACTTTATGCTTCGCCACAAAGACAAACCAATAAAGACACTTGCCATATCTCAAATAAACTATACATGGTTTTGACATCAGTTAAGACAAGTCATCAAGGGATTTCTATTCATGGTGTCCTTTTATTAACACAGATGCACAGCAATAAATACATATGTCTTGTTGATTGTTGCTCAACCTGAGTTACCATCATAGAGGGTCATCAACAGGGCCTTCCCTTGCTGCTGCATGCTAAGAATGCTAAATCGCTCTGTGTGCACGTATGGATTTTCTCTCTGTTCGTTCTCGGAAGGAGAGAGCGAGAGAGAGAGGGAAGAAAGAAAGACCATCTAGAAGGAGTGGTGGTCCCTTGGGGCCCAGAAACAACCTCCGCGCGTAATTGAACAAATTAGCCATGAGCAGCTGTTACCTGTTAAAATGACCCGCTTTCATTTTATCGCCGCGGACAAGAGGTCTGATAGCATCTGCACGCCACAGCTGTCAGGTATTCTGATTAGCTCGCCCATTCCTGCTTTCAATATATCATGACAGACATAATTACCTCGACATCTCTTTTTATGGATTCGACAAATCGCCAGGCGCACCGAGCATGCCAAGTGTCCATCAATTATAGCCTCAGTCTGCCGGTAGGCTCTCCGCTCCGATCCGCCGGGTTGACTTTGTTAAGCGGTTTCCATTAAGGGAAAAGAAGGCCTGGAATGTTAGTCATATTAGGACGTCATATTAGGACCTCATGTTGCCTCCTATGTTGCTTGTCTGAGAGAAGACAGAGGAGAATGGTCCAGCATTTAATGTTAAACTGTGACACGTGTGTATGGTATAGTAGGTGGGAAACCAGGATGGCTTGATGGCCTACCAATGGTTCCCAACATTGTGATTGCAGCTGTTTTGTCTTGATTTTGATGTGATTTCAATGTAGAGTACATTTTCCCTGTTGTTAGAACAGCAAACGCTCAAAAATCTCTTGTCCAAAACCTTGTAATAGACATGGGCCTAATGTGATAATATAGGCCTTTCTCTAGGCCTTTCATTACAGGTAGGCCCATGGTTAAGCCTACCGAGGAGCAGTTTATTCGAGACTGAAGCGATTTTGTTAGATGAGGGTACGTTTGCAGAAACACTGCAAAGCTGTTCGATCGGTTTGAGACCCAAGTCCCATCAGAACACAGGCAACCTTCAATTGATTAGCTACTTTCCTTGCTCATAGAGATTTAGCTACTTTTGCTGGACATTGGAAACTTTCTCTCTCATGGCCATCAAATTGTTGTTCCCGAAAGTTTCTAAAATAGATATGTTTTTTGTTTTTATTTCTATTCCACCACACATTAATACATTGGGTGCTACCATTACTGTTCCCACACTGTGGCTGTACTGCTCTGTAATGAAGAGGCCTCCTGTTCAAATTAAATTGTATTTGTCACATGTGCTGAATACAACAGGTGTAGACCTCACAGTGAAATACTTACTTACAAGCCCTTAAAACTTTTTATGGATGGTGGCAGTATTGATTAGCTTGGATGACTGACGTGCCCAGAGTAAACTGCCTGCTACTCACGCCCAGAAACTAAGATATGCATATTATTAGTAGATTTGGATAGAAAACACTCTGAAGTTTCTAAAACTGTTTGAATGATGTCTGTGAGTAAAACAGAACTCATATGGCAGGCAAAAACCTGAGAAAAAATCCAAACAGGAAGTGGTTTGTAGTTTTTCAAGTGATTGCCTATCCAAACTACAGTGTCTGTGGGGTCATTTTGCACTTCCTAAGGCTTCCACTAGATGTCAACAGTCTTTAGAACCTTGTTTGAGGCTTCTACTGTGAAGTGGGGATGAATAAGAGCTCCTGGAGTCAGATGACTGCCAGCAGGACATGAGCCTCAGCCATGCACGCTCACGTGAGAGGTAGCTCAGTTCCATTGCATTTCTGAAGACAAAGGATTTCTCCGGTTGAAACTTTATTGCGTATTTATGATTTTAAAAAATCCTAAAAATTGATTCTATACATTGTTTGACATGTTTCTACGAACTGTAATTAAATTTTTTGAGTTTTCGTCTGCGCGTCGTGAATTTGGATTTGTGAACTGAAGGCGCGAACAAAAAGGAGGTATTTGGACATAAAGGATGGACTTTATCGAACAAAACAAACATTTATTGTGGAACGGGGATTCCTGGGAGTGCATTCTGATGAAGATCATCAAAGGTAAGTGAATATTTATAATGCTATTTCTGACTATTGTTGACTCCAACATGGCGGATATATTGTATGGCATGTTTTTGTGTCTGAGCGCCGTACTCAGATTATTGCTTTTTCGGTAAAGCCTTTTTGAAATCTGACACAGCGGTTGCATTAAGGAGAAGTTTATCTAAAGTTCCATGTATAACACTTGCATTTTCATCAACATTTATGATGAGTATTTCTGTAAATTGATGTGGCTCTCTGCAAAATCACTGGATGTTTTGGAGGCAAAACATTACTGAACATAATGCGCCAATGTAAACTGAGATTTTTGGATATAAATATGAACTTTATTGAACCAAACTTACATATATTGTGTAACATGAAGTCATATGAGTGTCATCTGATGAAGATCATCAAAGGTTAGTGATTCATTTTATCTCTATTTCTGCTTTTTGTGACTCCTCTCTTTGGCTGGAAAATGGCTGTGTTTTTTTGTGTATAGGCGCTGACCTAACATAATCATATGGTTTGCTTTTGCCGTAAAGCCCTTTTGAAATCAGACACTGTGGCCGGATTAACAAGAAGTAAAGCTTTAAAATGGTGTATAATACTTGTATGTTTGAGGAATTTTAATTATGAGAATTTTGTTGTTTTGGATTTGGCGCCCTGCACTTTCACTGACTGTTGTCATATCGATCCGGGATACAATCATTCGATAACGGGATTAAAGCCATAAGAGGTTTTAACCAACAATGCACTTTTAAGAAAGAAAGTGTAAAATAAACTGAAGTAAAAAATAATAATAATTAAGGAGCAACAATAAAATAACAGTAGCGAAGCTATTTACAGGGGTTACTGGTACAGAGTGCTGTTGAATCACTCATGGCTCAGATGATAAACGACACTGTATGTCTGTGATGGACTACTTGACAGCAGAAAATACAATGACATTATCTGCTAATCAAAAATACTAAGTTAAAAATATAAAGAAAAAGTTGAATTCGCCACTCATGGTTGTCTGTCCAGCCACTGATTGATTTTGGCCTTCCAGTAATCTCTGTCAGCTGAATATTACATTTTTGTTTTTGAAGAAGAATTTCCTCAGCCAGAGATATTAGCCACAAAATACTATATGCTATTTTAACATGGACACATACAGTGCCTTCAGAAAGTATTCATACCTCTTGAATTATTCCACATTTTGTTGTGTTACAGCCTAAATTCAAAAACATTTTCAGCCATCTACACACAATACCATGTACAACTTTTCTGTCGCTTTTAAAAGCAGAGGGCAGAGACAGTGCCATTTGCTTTGCCGGTCAGCTGTTTAGGCAGTGCGCCGATTGCTTTGAATTTAATGTTCGCATTTGAACTTGGCCTTGTTAACCTTGTTATAATCAGATTGCCAGGGATTGATTTAATTGGGAGGTGGGGAGCCCTTCTTTTTGGTGACCATTCGAAACCAAAAGCTGTTTTATTGCTATGAAAATATAGTTGTGATAGCTGTAAGCCTAATTGCTATTTTAATTTATTCGCCCAGTAGGCTAGGTCAATTTTGGTTTCATATTGATATGAAAATAAACAACTGAACAACTTGGTATTTAGTGCATTTCCCAAAAAGACAATAACAATTGTAGGCTAGAACAAATAGTCATTGTCATGTAGTGACAGAATGATAATTGAGATAATGCAAATAATTAATGATTACCTCGTTGGGCTAACTTCTTGAACTTTTTGCTGTAGGCCTACATCATCATCCTCTGCCTGCATCCTTACCTGTAGCCTACCTGCCTCTGGTACATATAATGCATTTCCACTTCTCACTCTATCAGTCTTTGCTAGTCCATCTTCTTGAATGAAAATGTGATATTCTAACAGATCAATCTTGCTGGCAAAACATCAAGTTATTTAGGTATAGTGTGGAAGTAGGGCTGCTTGTTTGTATATGATGAGCACCCAGATGCTGTGTAGGCATCACAATCATATCAGACAGAGACAGGCTGGCCAGGGTATCATTTTTCGCGGGCCGTCTCCGCGTTGGCTATGTTGCAATATTAATATTCTCGGAGCACTCTTATTGATACAACAGTTTTCAATATTCTCAGAGTCGCCTCGTTCGTTGATGTCACGCTTCAATATTCACAGAAAGTTTCCGTTCCCTGGCGAATAATGCAGACAGGCAAATACAAAAATGAGCTGGGCGCACACGTTATAGGGAACATCTCTGAATGCAGAGCAACTATTTTGGTGGGAAGAGCACGAGACAATGACACTGTCAGAGTGCAGAGTCCTATGAGTGACAATTTGCAGTTGATCCTACAATTTCTCAAGATCTTTGTGCCAGTTATTATTTTCATATAAGCATTGTAGGCTATCTCAACTACGCCTGTAAAATGTCTAACTGCCCGCAAACTGAATAGCCTAATTCTAGCTGGCTACTAGACAGAGACGCTGTCCATTCAGCCACACCCTACAGAGCGTTTTCTTAATTCCTTGGTCGAGTTTGTTTTTCTTTATGCACCCTTGTCGATTGTAGGCTTAAGTAATTCCTTTGATGTATGCCTTCTTTTTCAATGCATGTGTGGGATTTATCTGGCTTAGTTTGCATTCACAGTCAGCTGTTTCATGCTCCGGTTACTTTCAATTTGAAGTTGGCCTTGATAGCATGTTTTATATATCTATTTCATGTTGCACTGCATGCAGTGTTCCACAAGTAGGCTAAAGGAGTCATTGTAGCCTACTGTATGTATGATGAGGTTGAGTAGTTAGTTCATTGTACACACCATTCCACATTGTACACGCCAAACCTAATAAACTCAGCAAAAAAAGAAACATCCCTTTTTCAGGACCCTGTCTTTCGAAGATAATTTGTAAAAATCCCAAAAACTTCACAGATCTTCATTGTAAAGGGTTTAAACACTGTTTCCCATGCTTGTTCAGTGAACCATAAACAATTAATGAACATGCTCCTGTGGAATGGTCATTAAGACACTAACATCTTACAGACGGTAGGCAATTAAGGTCACAGTTATGAAAACTTAGGACACTAAGAGGCCTTTCTACTGACTCTAAAAAACACCAGAAGAAAGATACCCAGGGTCCCTGCTCATCTGCGTGAACGTGCCTTAGGCATGCTGCAAGGAGGCATGAGGACGGCAGATGTGGCCAGGGCAATAAATTGCAATGTCCGTACTGTGACACGTCTAAGACAGCGCTACAAGCAGACAGGATGGACAGCTGATCGTCCTCGCAGTGGCAGACCACGTGTAACAACACCTGCACAGGATCGGTACATCCAAACATCACACCTGTGGGACAGGTACAGGATGGCAACAACAACTGCCCGAGTTACACCAGGAATGCACAATCCCTCAAATCAGTGCTCAGACTGTCTGCAATAGGCTGGGAGAGGCTGGACTGAGGGCTTGTAGGCCTGTTGTAAGGCAGGTCCTCACCAGACATCACCGGCAACAACATCGCCTATGGGCACAAACCCACCGTCGCTGGACCAGACAGAACTGGCAAAAAGTGCTCTTCTCTGACGAGTTGCGGTTTTGTCTCACCAGAGGTGATGGTCGGATTCGCGTTTATCGTCGAAGGAATGAGCGTTACACCGAGGCCTATACTCTGGATTGGGATCGATTTGGAGGTGGAGGGTCCGTCATGGTCTGGAGCGGTGTCACAGCATCATCGGACTGAGCTTGTTGTTATTGCAGGCAATCTCAACGCTGTGCGTTACAGGGAAGACATCCTCCTCCCTCATGTGGTACCCTTCCTACAGGCTCATCCTGACATGACCCTCCAGCATGACAATGCCACCAGCCATACTGATTGTTCTGTGTGTGATTTCCTGCAAGACAGGAATGTCAGTGTTCTGCCATGGCCAGCGAAGAGCCCGGATCTCAATCCCATTGAGCACGTCTGGGACCCGTTGGATCAGAGGGTGAGGGCTAGGGCCATTCCCCCCCAGAAATGTCCGGGAACTTGCAGGTGCCTTGGTGGAAGAGTGGGGTAACATCTCACAGCAAGAACTGGCAAATCTGGTGCAGTCCATGAGAAGGAGATGCACTGCAGTACTTAATGCAGCTGGTGGCCACACCAGATACCGACCATTACTTTTGATTTTGACCCTCCACCTTTGTTCAGGGACACATTATTCCATTTCTGTTAGTCACGTGTCTGTGGAACTTGTTCAGTTTATGTCTCAGTTGTTGAATCTTGTTATGTTCATACAAATATTTACACGTTAAGTTTCCTGAAAATAAACGCAGTTGACAGTGATAGGATGTTTCTTTTTTTTGCTGAGTTTATGTGTGGGGTACAAAGATGAGGCAGTCATGAAAAAATCATGTTAAACACTAGTATTGCACACAGTGAGTCCATTCAACTTATTACTGCTTGTTAAGCACATTTTTACTCTTAAATGTATTTAGGCTTGCCATAACATAGGTGTAGAATTAATTTTTGTATTAATTTGTAAAAATGTTGTAAAACATTTTAACACAACAAAAAGAGGAAAAAGTACAGGGGTGTGAATACTTTCTGAAGGCACTGTACATACTTAACCCCTCTGTCCAGTCCACTGTCATCTTTCCATCATCACCAGTAGTCCTGCTCTCCACATGCATTGCAGACATGGATGTATTTCAGACTCAGGTCATTTCACTGAAATGTTATTCAACCTGCAATGTGATAATTTGGTGTTAACCTGCGGTGTGATCATTTTAGGGTTAAGCAGCAGTGTGATCATTTCAGTGTTAACCTGCAGTGTGATCATTTTAGGGTTAAGCAGCAGTGTGATCATTTCAGTGTTAACTTGCAGTGTGATGACAAACTGCAGTGGATAGCTGCCGTCTTTCAGGCTCCTGACCAATTCTGCTATTTTGTGTTTTTCTTTACGCTGATCTTAACTTTTTTTGTCCATAATATTTCTGCCATCATTTCCTACGACCGAAAACAGCTTCTGGACATCAGAACAACAATCACTAACCTCGATTTGGATGAAGATTTCTATTTCATAGAGTCGGCAGCTGCTCATTCCGGACCAGGCTCTAATCCCAGGACTTGAAAGAGAAAGGGACAGCGCAAGAGAGGCAAATGAGCAAGCTCCCTGATAAGACTACGTCGGCGAGTAAATAAGTCCTTTCCGTTCTATTGGCAAACGTACAACCACTAGAGAATAAACTGGAAACTTTGAGACTGTCGCGGAAATTTTTACACAGGGACACTCAAAGTCATTATTAAATGAATCATTGTTTATTGTCGGCGTGCTGGAGAGGTTCCAACCAACTCAATGCACCATAGTACATGTCAATCAGGAGCTCTGCTGGGGCAGTCCCAGCAGTTGTCTTATGTACGGCTATACACAGAGAAGTTATATTTGCATGATTTAGCATAATTAATTAATAATTACCGTTTTATTTCATTCATGTGACCGGCCAATACTGTTCCATAACATATGATAGACCAACACCTCACGAGGCTTCTCATCTCTAAGCTGAGACTTTGAAACTGAGATAGCTTTCGTTCGTTCTCAAAACACGTTCTGGGCGTACTGCGAATTTGCAGATACTGATAAGTGATGATTTGTACAGTCAGCCACTTGCATGAACACAGAAACTGGTTTATAGAACAGCACATGAATAGAGCACAGAAATTAATTATAAGAAAAGCACAAACATTAAAATTCCCATTTACAAGACTATCCCATCAGCGGGACCTGAAGAACTGTAATATCCTATGTTTCTTGGAATCGTGACTGAACAAGGACATGGATAATATACCTCAAGCTAGTTTTTCTATGCATCGTCAAGACCGAATGGCAGCTTCGGGTAAGGGTAAGGGGGGAAGTATGTGTCTCTTTGTTAACAACAGTTGGTATGCGATCTTTAATGTTAAGGAAGCCTCAAGGTTTTGCTTACGTGAGTTAGAATACCTCATGATAAGCTGCAGACCATACTATTTACAGAGAGAGTTTTCATCTATATTTTTCATAGCTGCCTATTTACCATCACAAACCGATGCTGGCACTAAATCTGCACTCAACGAGCTGTAATAAGCAAAAAAGAAAGTGCTCATCTAGAGTTGCCGCTCCTAGTGGCTGGTGATTTTAATGCAGGGAAACTGAAATCAGAATTACCTCATTTTTACCAGCATGTCACCTGTGCAACTAGAGGCAAAAAAAACTCAAGATCACCTTTACTCCACACACAGAAACGCATGTAAAGCTCTATCTCTCGCCCTCTATTTGACAAATCTGACTACAACATTGTGATTCCTGCTTACAAGCAAAAACTCAAACATAAAGTACCATTGACGCGCTCAATACGGAAGTGGGCAGATGAAGAGGATGCTAAGCTACAGGACTGTTTCGCTAGCACAGATTGGAATATGTTCCGGGATTCATACGATAACGTTGAGGAGTTTACCACATCAGTCACCGGCTTCATTAATAAGTGCATCAACGATGTCGTCGACACAGTAACCATACATACATATCCCAACCAGAAGCCAAGGATTACAGGCAACATCCGCACTGAGCTAAAGGCTAGAGTTTCCACTTTCAAGGAGTGGGACATTAATCTGGATGCTTATAAGAAATCTCGCTACGACCTCCAAGAGCCATCAAACAGTCAAAACGTCAACACAGGACTAAGATTGAATCCTACTACGCCGGCTCTGACGGTCATCGGATGTGGCAGGGCTTGCAAACTTTCACGGATTACAAAGGGAAACCCAGTTACGAGCTGCCCAGTGATGCGAGCCGCCTAGTGATGCGAGCCTACCAGATGAGCTAAATTCCTTCAATGCTCACTTCGAGGCAAGCAACACTGAACCATGCATGAGAGCACCAGCTGTTCCGGACTACTGTGCACTTTTGCTCTCTGTAGATAAGACCTTTAAACAGGACCAGACGGATTACCAAGACGCGTACTCAGAGCATGCGCTGACCAGCTGGCAAGTGTGTTCACTGACATTTCCAACCTCTCCCTGATCCAGTCTGTAATACCTACATGTTTCAAGCAGACCACCATAGTCCCTGTGCCCAGGAACACCAAGGTAGCCTGTCTAAATGACTATCGCTCCGTAGCACTCACATCTGTAGCCATGAAATGCTTTAAAAGGCCCCCTCAGAAGGCTGAAAAGATTCATGGCTTACATCAACCTCCCAGACAGCCTGGACCCACTCCAATTTTCAAACCGCCCCAACAGATCCACAGATTACGCAATCTCTATTGCACTCCAAACTCCCCTCTCCCACCTGGACAAGAAGAACACCTTTGTGAGAATGCTGTTCATTGACTATAGCTCAGCGTTCAACACCACAGTGCACTCCAAGCTCATCACTAGGTTCAGGACCCTGGGACTGAACACCTCCCTCTGCAACTGGATCCTGGACTTCCTGAGGGGCCGCCCCCAGGTGGTGAGGGTAGTCAACAACACATCTGCCACACTGACCCTCAATACGGGAGCCCCTCAGGGGTGCATGCTTAGTACTCCCTGTTTACCCATAACTGCATGGCCGTGCACAACTCCAACACCATCATTAAGTTTGCTGATGACACAACGGTGGTTGGCTTGATCCCCTACGACGATGAGCCTATAGGGAGGAGGTCAGTGACCTGGCATTTTGGTGCCAGAACAACAAACCTCTCCCTCAATGTCAGCTAGACAAAGGAGCTGATCATGGACTAAAGGAAACGGAGAGCCGATCATGCCCCTATCCACATCGATGGGGCTGTAGTGGAGTGGATCGAGAGATTCATGTTTCTTGGTCCACATTACTAAGGAATTATCATCGTCCACACATACCAACATAGTCATGAAGAAGGCACGACAATGCCTCTTCACCCCCAGAAGGCTGAAAAGATTCAGCATGGGTTTTCAGATCCTCAAAAAGTTCTACAGCTGCACCATTGAGAGCATCTTCACTGGCTTGGTGTAGCAACTGTTTGGCATCCGACTGCAAGGCGCTACAGAGGGTAGTGTGCATGGCCTAGTACAGATACTTGGCCTGGCCGAGCTCCCTGCCATCCAGGACTTCAAAACCAAGCAGTGTCAGAGGAAGATTGTCAAAGTCTCCAGCCACCCATCATAAACTGTTCTCTTTGCTACCACACGGCAAGCGGTACTGGTGCACCAAGTCTGGAACCAACAGGACCCTGAACATTTTCTACCCGCAATACCCGGACTATCTGCATTGACCCTTTTTGCACTAATCTCTTTTGACTCATCACGTATGGAGCTGCTAGAGTTCGTTATCTATCCGTTTGCCTAGTCACTTGATCCATAACCTATGTACATATCTACGTCAATTACCTCGTACTCCTGCATATCGGCTCGGTACTGGTACCCCGTGTGTATAGCCAAGTTATTGATACTCATTTAGAATTTATTCATTGTGTTCATTATTTTTCTATTATTTCAATTAGTTATCTCTGCATTTTTGGGAAGGGCCCGTAAGTAAGCATTTCACTGTTAGTCTACTACACCTGTTGTTTGCGAAGCATGTGACGGATAGAATTAGATTTGATCATTTCAATGTTACCCTGCAGTGTGATCATTTCAGGGTAACACTGAAACTACCCGAGTCTGGAATATATCCATGTGTGATTTAACCTGCAGTGTGATCATTTCAATGTTAACCTGCAGTGTGATCATTTCAATGTTAACCTGCAGTGTGATCATTTCAGTGTTAACCTGCAGTGTGATCACTTCAGTGTTAACCTGCAGTGTTATCATTTCAGTGTTAACTTGCAGTGTGATCATTTCAGTGTAAACCTGAAAATGTACGTGTTAAACTGCAGTGTGATTATCTCAGTGTTATCCTGCAATGTGATCATTTCAATGTTAACCTGCCATGTGATCATTTCAGTTTAAATAACCTGCAGTGTGATCATTTCAGTTTAAATTACCAGCAGTGTGATCACTTCGCTGTTACTAAGCTGTAGTGTGATCATTTCAATGTTAATAACCTGCACTATGATCATTTCAGTGTTAACTTGCAGTGTGATCATTTCAGTGTTAACCTACAGTGTGATCATTTTTGTTTTAACCTGCAGTGTGATATTTTTTTTTGTTAACCTGCACCGTGATTATTTCAGTGTTAACCTGCAGTGTGATAATTTTTGTGTTAACCTGCAAAGTGATCGTTTCAGTGTTAACCTGCAGTGCGATCATTTCAGTGTTAATAACCTGCAGTGTGATCATTTCAGTGATAATAACCTGCACTGTTATCCTTTCAGTGTTAACCTCCAGTGTGATAATTTCGGTGTTAGTAACCTGTAGTGTGATCATTTCAATGTTGACCCGCAGTCGATCATTTTGTTGTTAACCTGCAGCGAGATTATTTTCTGTGATAACTTGCTGGCCATGGTTTACCTTAGTGCTGGTCCAGCCCACAGATATCATGGCTGGTCATCATTAAATCTGCAGGAGACAGAATTAAAGGAGAGGTGTCTGGTGGCTCCATGCTAGCTGAGAGATATCCTTAAACTCCTGAATATAAACATTAAGCAGGTCATAGGTCAGTGTTTCACTGGCCCAAGGATCATTTACAATGGGCATTTTTAATCAGGCCTTCTGAGGAAAACACCATTACTCTTTCAGGCCTCTGAAACAAAATCTGATATCTTAATTACTTATTTTATGAATATACATAAGAGGGTGAGCACTTTAAAAGTTGGTGACTTCTTAGTAGTCTTTGGTTAGGATAATTTTGACCTGCTCAATGTATAATAGATCTGTAATTATATAGTATAGACCTACCACAGACTAGCAATATTTTAAACTTCAGTTTGGCAATTGTTTCAGAATATTGGTGAGGATGGGCTGCTGGCTGCAGCTAGTGTTTTGCAGTTGTGCGACTGAGTGATAAATAGTATGTCTGTAAATAGATGTGGAGACTAATGTGATTTGGATGCTGCTGGGAGTGGAATGTAAATCTCATTTCAGCCAGTAGAATGGACCCAGCGCCCCACTCTACTCCATCTCCATCCCTCAGCATCCTTAATGTGGTCAGCTCCCAGCCGGGCGGCTATCTACCCTGGGGCATGGTCCTGACGACCTGGGAGAGGACACATTATCCTATCTATCCTATCATCCCATAGCAAGAGGTCCACAGCTCTAGGTACTTCTGGAAATGACCTGCATCATATCCAGTACCCAAATGTCATCTGTCATCAAAATGTCCAGCCAACTGTCATTTTGGGAAGGTGCATATAGATTGAATATATCTCGTTATGTGAGAAGGGAGTGATCTAAAGTTACTTGATTGTTTTTCTACGCACCGCTTGAGGTCAGTTTGACTGTGTGAATCCTCTCCTCGCTCTCCTGTGAGAGGATATTTCTTTACCCAGAGTGCATCACTCCCACATAGGATGAAAATGGAATTCATGATGCAGCAGCTATATAGCCCACCACCACGGCTGAGTAAAGGAATGCATATATAAGACAATAAAGCCACAGCGTTTGTTTTGTCCCTATTACCCAGAGTGACACGTCTGCCTCTGAGAAAACACATTACTATGAGACCACATAGCACAGACCCCCACTGGTTTTACACCGCTAACACACCCATCAGATGCACAACAGAGGGAAAAACAGTTATCTAGTTATCCTCTCTTCTCTTCTCTCCGTCTATTTCCAAGGCGAATGGGATTCAAATTGTCTTGAGACAGAGCTCTTGAAGTCAAACGCATATCTGACCTTATGCTTCAAAACCAAATCTAAAAGTATCTCTCTCAACGTGGTGGGTGAGCAATAGATAAATACATTCATTTGCGTCATCATGACGTTTTCTTATTTGCAATGTCAAAATGAACAAAAATGAACAAAATGTTGTGGCAAACAGTGTGTGCTTGATGGTGATCATTCTGCATGCTCTCCACGGTGATGATATTGCACATAGCCTCCTCCATACACTTACACTTGCCCCTGACGACATCTAGCTCCCTTGGCAACCTTCTCTACCAGAGCCCACCTGTGTGCCTGTGTGTATTTGTGTTCCAGCCTGTAATTCTCTACTTCCTGCTGCCCATTGATTCAGGCTCCATAGGTCAATATGACCCTCTCTGGAAAGACCATGAAAAACAAATGTTGTTTCAAACTACACCTGCTTGTGTAGCATGTTAGTGGAGTATAATGAGCATTTCTCTGTGGACTGACTCCATTATGAAGTATTTCCTCCTTGAAAGTACAGTATTTTCAAACACAGTAGCGTATTGGAATATTCTCCATTTGAAGGAATTAACTAGTTTTGAGTTATTGTTTTTCTCATACACATACATGGAATGTAACCAGTTATTGTTGTAGTATACACATTGTATTTTTGAAAAAGCTACGTAGTGTTTTTTGTGTTTATTTTTAAGTCAATGGAGTGAAGCTGTGGTGATGCAGTGGCCCTGCCGATAGGAGAAAAACGCTGCTTCATTTGATCAATACAATCCCAAACTACCTACCTCTATAAATCCATAATGGGTCAAAATGCAGCAGCATGGTTTAGTCCAGATAACCATAGGCTACCTGGCTGGGTTAATCTATAATGACTCATCCTGTCAACCTTGACGTTTTACTGCTGAGCATAACTCATTTTACCTGTAAACCCCCCCGTTTTTCGCTCGCTCTTTAGCAAAACTCGTCCGCCCTCTGTCTCACCATGTCCTTTCTTTCAGACGAACATGTTCGTGTCAGAGAGCAGGTGAAATGATTTGACTAGATCAGGCTTCCTGCAGACTCACTATGGGTGGGTATTAAAGGAGGGA